>NC_054551.1:28643099-28745599 GCF_017654505.1 Polyodon spathula
TTTTTAAATAAAATTTTAAAAAAAGAACGAAAAATAATAGAAAAAAGGAGTTGGGCTAATTTATATCTCTGACATGTGAGTACACACTTCTATACCTTTATCTTTACAATGATAAACATCAGGAAACAGAAGTGCAACACAAAATGTAATGGTTAGAGCTGCAGAAAGTCCCATCTGAAGTAAAACCTGAGCTTATGTAAATTGTTTGAGAAATTGCATTGTAAACCATCTGGGATGAATGAGATATATGTTCTAAAATTTTAAAACAAAAAATAGGTATGAGGTCACTTGTCAATATCTTTAGTGAGATTAAAGTATGCAGGAAACCAGCCCCTAAACTGCAGGCTTTTTTCAGGTGAAAGGCATTGATAAAGCATGACAATGCAGCTGTGCAAAATGCCCTACACTGTCACTGGTTGTTTAACACCTTCATTTTCTAATGTTTGAATATTTTTAGTTGCTCTGCTGGTACAAACTACATTTTATCAACAGTCGTTAACAAAATACAAATACACTTTTCTTCAATCAGACATATTAATTATACTATGAGGGTGTTACAAGGTTATTGCTACTTACAACAACTTCCTATTGGTACGAAATACGCTTGAAAAAATAAACAAAAATATAACCCTCCTTTATCAGTAGACAACGTTACTAACACAAATATGACATACATATTATACCTTCTTAAAAGTTCATATCGCAAGTATATCCCAAACATACCATTAAAAACCTATAGTGCATATAACTATAGTTTGTATGTTAACCTTGTACAATATACACATACCAAGAGAAAAATGTATGCACAGCTACTGCTTTTTAGGTTTAGGGTTATACCTGACTGGAGACAAAAGGTCCCTACAATGCATGTGGCATTGAGGGCCCTGTGCTTTGTCCACACATACCTATTTGCTGGTTTTAGTTTTTTGTAGTTTTCTGCATCTGCAAGGGTATCTGTTGCTAAATGCATAAATTGTGTGGGACTACTTCTGTGTATGTAATTTATGTGCCAAGTTTTGGATGGACGGTTTGGTGAGGCTATGTTGCCTATATTTATTGCATATAAAAGGGGTTCCATTTAAGTTATATTTTAGTGTATTCTGGTACACTCCACCCTTGTTGAAAAGTCACAGACTACCTGTAATATTTGCCAGTAAAATATTCATAGTCCAGAAGTAATTCTCATTGCAGGTAGTGTGCTTAACAGAATGGTGCGCAATCTTTAAATCACTGCAGGGAAAAGCCAAATGTGTGTTAAATACAGTATATACTGCACATAAGGGCAGTATAGCGATTGTTACATAAATTGTAGTAAAAACTTAGTGACCATAACAATTAAAATGTATAGTAGTTAAAGTTTCATACTGCTAAACACTTTAACACTGCTTGTCCCAATTTACTGCTCCTTTACCAGCTGGCTTCACATTTTAGGTGAGGCAGGTGTTGCTATAACTGGGGAACAGAGGTGCCTGAATCTAAGAGAATTTGGAAAAAATAACATGATTTATATAAACTGTTCTGTTAAAAGATATTGATAATCATTACAATTATAAAACATCAATACTGGCACTATGCTGCGCTTATAATACTTACATTACGTCACAGCAAATCAACACTACACAGAGGAAATATTACCCATTTATACAACCTAAATACAGTACTAAACAAACAAAAAAAACACAGAAGAACCTCCCTAAGGGTGTAACTTTACATCACTGTACAAGGAAGAGAAGAACGGGCTCACTGAGGACACAGAGGGAATGAGGTTCAGTTAAAGACATTGCAGTTGTCTTTCAATAATTCATGCAATTTGCACCAAAATCAATGCAGCTTGACATTTTTTTAGGGGGATAACACTTTTTTTTTATTTTCAATTTAAATATAGTACAATATTTTTATTTTTGTATTTAATTTTTTTAACTGAATCTTTAAAAAATGTAGTTACATTGCAGTTCAACTACTGGTTGCAGCTCTATATGAAGTATTCTGATATCCTTGTCACCTGAGTTTCAGATAATGGAAATTCTGCAGTGTATGTTTGTAATTGAATTCAATTTCATAATTTGTGCTACTGTTTTAATGCCTATGCTCCCTTCTTAAATGTAATATTCTATTTAGAAAAAAATATGAGTTTTAAACAGCAGATGTAAACACAAGCCATCTTTTAGGCAACTTTTCCAGGCAACCAATGAAACACAGAGAACACATGAACATTTCTTAAACATTTCCTCCGTCGTTCATTGGTTGCTTGGTTTCACCATGGTCCTAACTGTTGATATGGAAGTGCTTCATGAATCAGATTGTCCATTTAGAGAGCTGGAGCACAGTATTTCTTAAACTTTTATGCAGCAGCATTAGTATATTCTATTACACTTGGATCATTAATGCTTGGGTCAAAAAGGTCTGTTTCATTTTATCGATGTTAAGCTGCAGTCCAATCAGTCCATCATGTGTACAAGTAGAACTCAGTTTCCAAACAGTTATTGCTGTTTGTGATTCCTTTGGAAGAGCCTGTTTGACTGTCAAAAAATAAAATAAAATAAAAATCCAGGCCAAAATAGTTCAATATAGTTAAATTCTGGAACTGATGGACACATGATAACAGTAACCATAGGTTATTTGTAAAACAATGAGACTTGAAGACTTAAACAATTATCATCATGTATTTGTTTTGTACAAGACCTGAACAAGCTTTTATATATATATATATATATTTCCCCAGACACTATTGATTGGTTAGTTTGAGACTTTAGCATATAGCAAGTTTAATAAAAAATGGCAAATGGAACACCTGCTATGTTGAGAACTGGGGTTTGGGTCAGTGTGTGTTATTTATTTATTTATTTTTTTGTTATACAGAAAATTCTGTCTCCAGCGCTCCAACAAGATAGCACTGTGACTTTACAAGTTTGCCTGGCACAAGTGTTGCTATTTTACCATACTCAGATTTCATAAAAGATCTGAAAATAATGTATTCCACCTTGCTAGTTTTGGAACAACAATGTGTAGACAAGTTACAGTTTTTCATGCAAAAATTACATTCTCAGATTATGAAGACAAAAAAAAATAAATATTCAAATGACAACCAATTCTATAGCGATTAGAAATAATAAGCCTTTGCAATATGTAAAGGTTACGTTTTCACAAGAATGTCTTCACCCACTGCTGTGTGTAAAATGCTTTGAAGGTGCACCATGGTTTTACGCGCTGGCCTCCGGGTTGTGTGCAGAGCCATTGCTGTCCTGGATCATGAGGCTAACCTCTTCTGGCTTCTCCTTAACGTGCAGGAGCTGATCCTCCTGGTTGAGGTCTGAGCCTGAGCTGACGTTCGGTGCATAGCGACCAGTCCGGTGCTCCTGCAGGGCTGGGCCCCAGCTGGGGTCTGGCTTTAATGCGTTTTTTACACGCTGGGAAGGAGGAAAACGTGCAAATGGTTATAAAGGTGCACTCTACTTATAACGGGGTCCAAGGGACAATGGAAATCATTACTTTGTAAACAAAGTATGCAGTAAACACAATTCGAAATGCTGCATGTAACTGTGAACAGAAGTACCTTAACCAGAAACAATACAAGAAAGATTAACGGCCAAAGAATGGGAGTTTATTATTTGTACAAAACACGCCCCTGTGGGCTGTACAATGTGATAAGCAGTACCATTTTATTATATTATATTTTATTATATTTGTTAAATGTAATTACAATTGTATACGTTTCAGCTGTACAACGGTTGTGCCAACAAAAACTGCAGCTGATTTTCCTGCCTGACGTCACAAATGCCTCTGTGACTGTCCTGGATGTATTTTATGTGTGCAAAATAGCTACTTGTGGAACAGGAAAACTATACGTATTAAACAGTACACTATATATATATATATATATATATATATGTGTGTGTGTGTGTGTGTGTGTGTGTGTGTATGTATATATATATACACACACACTTTATTAAACAGTATATAAACTGAAAGCCAAAAATGAAAGAAGAATCATTTTCCCAATGTAATACTTCAGAATGGGTCTTGTACACATTTACCTCTAGAAACGTTCTCCCTTCAGATGTCCAGATCTTGTAAATGGCATAGATAGGAATGCAAATTACTGAAGAGAGAGCCATTAGGAATCCGATGGCTAAAGACCAGCCAGGGTAGATGTAGTCATTGTAAGTAATAGGTTTGTATTGGACTACTGTGAACACCAGGATAAACTGCCAAAAATAAATAAATAAATAACAACATTAAAAGAGCATAATTGGACATGACTTATCCTTCAGTCTTGATAGTGAAACACAAATGAAAAAACCTTTTAAAGAAATTCTCAAAAGGAGAAAATGTGTAGCATACAGCAATGACATCTGGCAAGTAGTAACAATATACACATGGTTACAAAACTGGCGACAGAAAACTGGAGACCTAATTTTGTTTTCAGTTGCATGGTACTTGTTTGTTATAAGTAATTTTCCTTCCAGCTGCTGGCCTAAGGTGTCAGGCACACTGCCTCTTCCTTATGGTCTACTATTGTTAAATCTCAATATTATTGCTTTGGCACTAATTTCATAAACCATATTTCTACTTGGTAACTAACTAACTTAAAAAAAAAAAAAAATTAAATTTAAAAAAGCCAGATCATCTCTAAAACTGAACTGCAGACAAGCCCTGCAAACATCCTACAAAGCTTATATATGTCCCAAAAGATGGACTTGGCAGTCCACAAGCTCTCTTTTGAAGACAAACTACGCCAAGGCTATGTCACGCACCGTGATGATGGCAGGAGACACGAATCGCCAGCAGATTCGGAAGAAGATTGGGGGAGGAAAACCCAGCATCATCTCAACATCCTTGAAGTACTTGCGGAACCCTAGAGACAGAAAGATAAAGGGTAAACATGGATGTTCATGAAAGCTGCAACACATCCTCTGTCAAAAATGGGTATTTTATTTCATGCAGTTGCCTGAGATGAAACACATAACACTTTGGCTGAACTTCAAAAACAAAACACTTTCCCGTCTTTCAAGAATCCTGTCACTGCCTGCCAAAGTTTTAATGCTTACCGTAAATGTACATGATGGAGACACACATGATGCAGGAGATGATGACAAGAGAGAAACTGGCTGCATAGTTATCCATGAGCAGCAGCCAATAGATCCCAGCCTGTGTGGATTTAAATAAATAAATAAATAAATAAAAACACACACTATCAAATACAGGAACAGCATCACTACTTATCAGGTTTAAAAAAGATTAAAAGCCCACATAGCACCAGCCAAAATGTTTAAAAACCTTTAACTTTTAGTGTAGCAACTTTGCACAACTTTTCTGTCACTGTGTGTGATGAACAGGATTCCCGCCCCCACATATAGGCTATTTCTCAGCTCACGACATTCTGTTACAATCAGACGGTATTCATCGATGTACAAGTCAAAATGTTCCTGCACAGGGGAATTAGTTTAGGTTAGCTGGGAGTTTTTAACTGCACTTGTTAATTTTATATATTCCTAGAAAGCAGGAGAGCATGGTAGTGTTGAGCAGCTTTTACCTGGGATGTCAGAGGCACTCCTAGCAGAAAGCCAACTACTGCCACCCCCAAGGTCACATATGTTTTATTCCGAATTATCCAGTCTGTCCCAATCTCATCCACAATAGCTGTTACCAGTGTCTCCAACAAGCAGAACTACAGAAAAACAAAGAACACAGATTCAAACAACAAACAAAGTCGTCTGTTGTTCCCTTCCAAGTACTGGTAAAGATCAATCAGACCGACTGTAAGGGCAGTTCAGGATGCGATGTGGCTCACCTGAGTTCCAAGTCCTAGCAGGATGAGCATGAAGAAGAAAAGGAGTGACCAAAGTGGGGAAATGGGGAGCAGAGTGAGGGCCCCTGGGTAGGCCACAAAAGCTAGCCCAGGTCCGTGGTCGGCCACATCGGCCACATCCACACCCAGGTGGTGCGCCATGAAGCCCAGAATGGAGAAGATGACAAAGCCTGCGTAGACGCTGGTTGCACAGTTTGTTATGCTGATGATTATGCTGTCCCTGTATCCAGAGAGAAAAGACACAATGAACTATAATGAAAAGCGGGAATGAGGATTTACCAAAATGTAAACGTCCTGAGAATTTATGGAACATATCTAGAGATTTAAACTTAAAATGCACACCATAGATGTATTATTTTAGTTAGGATAGCTCTTATCCTAATGTTTCAGTGTTCCTATAATGACCATGATGGAATAAAATATTTTGGCCACTGGTCTTTTCACTTTAGGGGATTGCATTCCAGCTTGTCACCAGGTGGAGCTGCAAGAAACTCTCTCTCTCTCTCTCTCTCTCTCTCTCTCTCTCTCTCGCTCTCGCTCTCGCTCTCGCTCTCCCCTCAACTGAGCAATGCTCTGGTTTAACCAGTAGAGGACACTGATGTATTTTGCACTTTAGTTTCCCCTGCAATACAAACTCAGGTTTGAACACAGTGCAGTACGCTTCCCAAACAACTAATAGTGGCTTTTTAACCCTTTAACCTATAACTGTTTTTTTTTTTTTTTTTTTTTTTTTGACAAACCTCTATTAAAACAAAACCATTAAAATTCCACAGATACAGGGGCTAAAACCAAACCCTTGCCTTATGTGAAGAAATCAAGCGTAAATACAATGCTGATGTCTCATTGCTGGGTGCAGCACTGTACCTGTAACAGTTGTTGTGGAATTTGTTATAAGATGCCATGGTGATGAGCCCACCCCAGGCACAGCCAAGAGAGTAGAAGATCTGGGAGGCAGCATCCCCCCACACCTTAAACAAGGAGGAGGAGTTGACAGCAGACAATTAGCTTCATCACTTGGCTTCTGTTTAAACGATCATGCTATGATGTACAGCTACCACTGAACGATTCAGGACATTCCACTCCTATCGGTCACTTTATCCACAATCATTTTTTAATGGATGGCGTTAGTCACATAGGCTAACCAGAACCATTTAAAGTGTTACAAACCTTTGCATCCAAGATCATTTTCCACTGCGGAGTCAGGTAGTACTTGATCCCATTAACAGCACCATCCAATGTAATTCCTCGGATGAAGAGGATTGTCAGCACCACGTAAGGAAATGTGGCTGTAAAGTAAACCACCTGCATGACAAAAAAATATTTTTCAAAGATCTGACCATCCTAATGGTGCTCACAATATAGAAAATGTACTTACTTTCCCTGACGACTTGACCCCTTTGATGAGACAGAGGAACACCACGACCCAGGAGGCTGCCAGGCAACCCAATATTGGAAGCCGCACCTCTCCAAAATTACCAATGTCATCAGAGATGTTCAGCACCTGGTACCTTGAAACAAGCAGAACTGATATGTAAAAATCACAACAGCCACCTCTATTTAATATACGACAATGAAGCTTTATCTAAAAAGGCAAAGTAGGACCTATTTGTTGTGAGAAAAACAGCCACTCAGAATGCTTTGGAATGGTCAGCTGACCTTTATCTCACAGCAATTTCACTGCTTACTTTAAAATCTAAATTTTCACCCTAGGGGCTCAGTTTTAACGCAGAAGTCAAAAAAGGTGAAAGGAAAGGTGGGTAGCCAAGACAAGCTGCTTACTTCCAGTACTCCTCGCTAGGGCTGGTCCTCTTGGCTGTATGGTTCACCAATTCTGAGATGTTTCCCATCAACGTGGACGTGTTGGCGATAGAAGCGTTCGCATAGGAAGACCCCAACACCCCACTGCAGTCCTTGGTGTTCCAGGGGTTATTGCAGTATGTCCAAGGAAGCACGTCGGTCATAGACATGAAGAAGTAATAGAAAGCGATGCAGATCACCACGTTGTAATAAATACCGATATACGTGGAAACCACCATCATACCATAGCCAACACCTATTAAAGTACAGGGAAAATAATAATAAAAAGGAAATAAAAACACAGATTTTATATATATATATATGTGCATATATTTGTTTTGAGATGATCACACTTGAGTTCACTGATATTTTAATATGAAAATTTAAACAGTACAGCGATTCATATACAGCTAATGCATCTAGACTATCATGTATTTTAGGTTGTGTGAGGATGTTTATTTTTTTACAGAATATCCAAACTGGGGGGCGGAGTTGGAAAGCACTTATCTAAGGGCTCTTGTTGCTGGACTGAGCCTGGCAGCCTTCATACCACCCAGCTGCCTTTCTTTCTTCTTACCTTTAAACATGGGGCTGACTTTCCATACCCCAAGGCAGCCAAGACTGGCAAACTGTCCAAAGGACAGCTCCAAGAAAAAGAGGGGGATTCCACAGAACACAAGCATGATGAAGTAGGGGAACATGAAGGCACCTAGGGACACAAACATCATAGTGCTGAGGTTACTATACACGAAAAACAAACACTGCATTGTAAATATCACATGGGTAAATATCCCAAGAACACAAGGCTGTACAGGCTAAACAAAATTAAGTTTAGCAAAATAAAGTGCGAGTAAAGGTAATTTAGTAAAATGTATCTTCCTGGGGGGGGGGTGATATTGTGCATTGTAATTAATTACATTTTCACACAGTCATCAAATCCATTAGCCAGTTAACACTGTCAGTGAAAAGTATAGTAAATTTTGTTTGGTAACGCTGTTTAGAATAACTTAACTGATGGGGTTCTGTGAAGCAAAAAACTGTAGCTCATTAATTCTTCTTTCAACCAAGACAAGATTTTAAGAGCAACTTGCAACTTCTCCTGATGTAATTAAGAACCAACCCAGAAATAACTAATGCAAAGAAATAATTGATAGTGTTCACTGAAGACATAGTGTATAATAATTAGACTCACCTCCTCCATTTCTGTAGCAGAGATAGGGGAATCTCCAGACATTACCCAGACCCACTGCATAGCCGACACTGGTCAGAACAAACTCAATCTGGTTACCCCAGTTTCCCCGGCGTACGTTCTCATCCTTCTTTGCCGTCTCACCAAGAACCTCTCCATTCTGCAGAGAGATCAGAGACAGCGCCTTCAGCCTTTCACACCACCATATACACATTTCCATGACGTTATTCATCAATCTGACGGTATATACTGTATTAAGGCAAAGGAAAATAACCGGATTGAGGTAGCCTTTATTTTCATATGACCAGAGTCTAATAAAAAAAAAAAAACAAGTAGGAAACAAACAAATGTGCTAAATAATTGACTGAAGTAATTAGGGCTGTAAAAGTTAACACATTCACAATGGCACAGCATGAAATGTTCTGTTTAATGGGAAAATTGCATCCATTTCCTTTTTTCCTGTTCAGCAAGTGTAATCATTTGTAGCATCTTGTGAAAATCAACGTAAACTTTTAAATAAATACCAAAATAAGACAACTTTTACAAAATTACAGTTTAACAGTGAAAGATTTATGGTAAAATTCTCTGAAGTCCAGTATACCAAAAGTAGTTGTAATATTTTGAATTGGTTAATTTACTCCTGATTTAGTATGCTCAGAATGTTCTTATTGCTATTCATAAAATAATCTGTTTATCCCTAATGAAACTGAGGTATTTTAACGACTTTTTATGAATATCAATAAATTCTACTAATATAGTTTCTACAGTTCTTTAAAGCTAAAAACATGAAAAGGTAAACAGCAGCAATAAAACGAAAGCCCTGGATCTTAAAAAATCAAGACTTGTTTTTTTTTCTAGTGACATGACTTTTTAATTTGAAGGATCCTCCTGTAGTATCTGAGGAGTTATACAGTAGCTTAAAAATCGTAAGATTTGTTTTCACGGTACAGTATGTGCAGCACTCCATCAAAACACAAATTCTCCTTCATGGAGATATTCAAGTTCAAAAATACAAAGCAGCAAGAAGAATGTTGTATAAGGTATTCCTACAGCACTTTGATCTGGTCTGTATCCTCACGCTGCCTGCCTGCCTGCTTTCGTGCCAGCTGGAGATGCAGACGATATTGAAGTTGAGTGTTGGCCCACAGATTTCTCTTATCAAGCCACTACATCGCTGGGACTAAACTAGAGCCAGGCTGTTCAGCCTTCTTGTTTATGAACAGAATGAGAATATAAAACCCTTCCCACCATCAACAAATATTTTGCTCCAATTTAAGTCAATACTGTGACAGCTTCAAATCGCGAGTTTCTGAAACTAGAACCTATGTGAGACTTTCATAGCAAACTCTTTGCAAAGACAGTACTGTTTTGTTAGATGCTTTTATTACAACGGTCACAAAACACTCCAAACAAAAACGGGGATTGATTCTGTACCTCCTTGCCATTTAGTTACCGGTACAGAGATACTTTGTTTCACACTAGGGACTCTCCAAGGCAGCATCAATTATAATTTAAGCAGTAAAAGACAGGTTGGTCTTCAACACACTTGAAATCACTATCTGTGCACTTCAATGTAATTACTGTAAATACCATCATTCCCTAAATCACCACTTTCTACAAAATTACTTATGCAAATTATCAATGTGATTAGAGTTAGATTTACATTGCACAACATTAAAAGTAACTAATCACATGATCAAGATAATAAATGTGACAACAACAATTAAACATGACGAAACATCATAAGAATAACAATGCATTAAGGCATTTTGAAATCCACAGAAAATAAACTCAACTGAGTCCAAAGCACATAGAGATTATAACTTCAAGATCTTAACAGGAAAATAGACAACAGTGCCAACCTATCAGTGCAAAGGCTACATTGTTACAGTTCGCACCTGAAGCTGTCCATGACATTTAAGTGTTTAAATATTGGCAGCTCTTTTGCTCAGCTGGATGGGAAAGATGTAACATCAAAGCCCCTCATGTGCTCCCAGCACATGAGTATTCATGTGGAATTTTGAGTCGTGTGTGGAAAACAACGTATTTCTAGTGAGCGCCATATGAGGCTCAGGAGGTCCCAAGGCCATAACTAAGAGCAGGGAAAATGACAGAACAGAAACCTGAACTAGAAATACGGTCTGAAATTAAGTGATGTATGGAGCAAAGAGTGTGCGAGAAGTATATTCTCAACTTGATAAGGAGTCAGCCACCAAACACTTCTACACATACAACTGCACATCACAGGTACAGTTCTAGAGATTCCATTATAGAGCATGTGCCTTACAAAGTAACGGACGACGGAAGAGAGAGGTTAGAAAGTGTTAGTATGGTAAATCTTTCCAATACGTACTAGAAAGACCTGGAGGGAGCACATATGTTCCCTGTTTATCAGTTGACAGCTTAATAAAAGCTTGTTACAGGAATGCTATTGCATGGTACACAACTATACAGTTACAGTATGCACATGTATATTTGGAGCTAACAAACAAACACCACTTTATAATGATTGACATTTTGTGTCGCGATCAGTACAGAAAGAAAATGGCATTCCAACAGCTGGAACAGGACAAAAGACTTTTCTTTCAATACTTAGTAGAAATTCAGAATAAAGACCTAGGTGTTACTTTGTTTTCAATGCACAACATTTTCTCATGCCAACATGTGCCCATCTGCTCCTTCAATAAATACAGCACATGCTCCCCTGTACTGTGGTAGATGTTCCATATTAGTGGTCTCTAACCTCTAACTAACCTGAACTACTGTAGCCCTCTGTGTCTCTCACATGCAGAAATCAAGTAAATGTGCAACTGAAAATTGCATAATAGGTAAAAAAAAGAAGGATGCAACCATTTTACGCCACATTTTTTATATAAAAAATATACTATACTAAATTTCACGACAGTATTGTCTGGAAGGGCCAGATTGGCCCAAACAGTACAATTAAACTAGTGAATAAAACTTAAATTTACAAATAAAAATAATACATGCATGTAAAAGGGAAAACATCTTGTAACTGATGGTACTGCATGAATATGGGATATTTGGGATTAATAATCATAAAAAAATGAGTTTTATGTGAAGGACTTTCTTTCCAAATGATTTGTTTTGCAAGTAACCTTTACTTTGTGTACACCCAACCATTATCTTTCTGAGCCGGTAAATAATATTAAAAAAAATAAATAAAACATTTTCGATGAAGGCTGAAACCTGAAAATGTCAGAATTCAATACATCTTAAGTTATCTATATATCTTCTCTATAGCAAGTATACCTGAAAAGTACAGTCTTCAATCTAAATCTATACTAGTACCAGTAATGCTCTACTGTCCAACTCTAAGGAGCTGATTCTGATGAAACACTGTAAAATGCGAATATAAAGTGGTTTTATTACTGTTTTATCTTCTGCGTTATTTATATTGTTGATATATCTAGAGTATAGCTTGGTTATATATAATCCTTGACTGGGGGGTGGGACTGCCCATTTCACTACTGACTGACTTCTCTAAGTCTACCACTACCTCTTATTCACACAATATGAAGTCTTCTCCCATTCTGTCACTCACTTGACCTTAGCTGCCAGCAAGTGTGAAAAAGGAACCTTGAATGGCAGTTGCCTCCCCACCACCCCTGACCCTTGGAGTGATATCTTGGAGGAACCCTCCGGTGCCTAATATGTTTAACATGTACTGCAAAGAATGTGCTACTTTAGCAGACCCTTTAGTGCCTTTAGATACTAGGCAAAGATACCCTGCTGCTTAGGGGGAAGAGGTTGTTTTAAAAAAATGCCACGACAGTAAAAAAAAGTATCTTAACTCGAGTGCACAATCCCTGCTGACTGTCCTCTGCTATCATTCAGCTTGAAATCGATTAACTTGATGCTACAATTGTTTAAATAACTGGTTTCCCTTTCTAAAGGTTTGCTGATATGGTAAAGAAGCACTATGCACTATTAATATTACGCTACATTTAACAACTTAAGAAAACCTCATGAATGAATTTATTAACTAATTTACCTACACAGTACATATGATAAACAACATCAAATGCAAATTATAATGAAAAAAGCTATTTAAAACAAGCATCACTTTAAAATATGTTTACAATAGGTACTGTACTGGGGAAAGCTTAAAACAGGGCTGTAGATTGATTTAGTAACAGTATCCTCAAGGTTTGCTACAAAAAGACAAAGAATATTATATGGCATAGGTTTGGCAGGGGTATACAGTAGCAGCCATACAGTGACTTTTCTAAAAGGGAATCCAAGCCTTTTTCAACTTACATTAGCTTCATTTTCTAGCAGCTCATGTGTCACTATTTCTGCAGATGGTTGAAATGGGCCATAGAGACCGTTAAACTTCAACATCCAAGTGTGTAACTCTAACAGTTTACAAGATACCATATCATAGTTCACAATTTGACCCAGAGAGCTGAAAATCAGGTCAAATTGAAGACTTGTTAGATTCCAATTTGTATATTAATTTAAATGAACAAATACCAAAAAAAAACTGACCCCAATTACCTGATGTTAGGCACTGGGTTCATATACAGTACACTGAAGGCAGCATTAGTTGAGACATCTATTTGAATTTGCGCTGGTACAAATCGTGGTCAGACACTTCCACTTCTGATAGCAATCAGGCTATGTCAACAATTGTATTTTTTATTTCCTTTGCTCATACTCTTTAAATCAGACCTTGCCTTTTAGATAATATCTACAAAAAACAAAATCTTATTGCTTATCATCCTCATAAATACAAGGATGTTGAAACTAGCAGTTATGCATATTTAAATATAGATAATATATATTTTATTCAACACTTTTCATCCCATTGCAGTGATTACCCCTCTAACACCAACCCACCCCTCTTCTCTCTGAGGATGTATAAAAAAAAAAAAAAAAAATCAATGCTGTCGTTCTGGGTTTGTGCATATTGTTGGAGCCTAGTATTGAGCATGCTGTGCGTTTAACCAGAACATTCAATTAGTGGACGTGATGTGGTGGAGAGGTGCCAGCCTGCATAACTCCGAGGCAGTGCAATCTGTTAAAATATTTCCAGTCCCCACCAACATCACCACCACCCTTCTCTCTTCAAAGAGAAAAGGAAACATAGCATGCTGGGTTTCAGTTTAATTAATTTACAATAGCTTTCAAATTATTGCAATTAGTGTAGCCATTTGCAGGAACTAATTTTCTTTATTCCGCTTAGATGCTGAATTGGAGCTTCATTCAGAACAAAAAAGAAATTATAACTTTAGTACAATGGTATGCACTGGTAACCATGCCACAAACAAATATGGAATGTTTACACAATAAATTTCCCCACAAATACATAAATATTACACTTGTTTGGTAAGTAACTGGACAGACACAGGAGTACAGCACTAAACAAAAGTGTTGGGAGGCTACACTATTGCAAGAAGCCAAATGGGTACTGCAGCCGCTTGCTAAGATTGAACAACCTACAGTATGTCTTTTTGGGACTCCCTCCTCACCCATTTAACTGACTTGGATCTACCATGCAAATAATATTTTCTTATTAAAAGAATGTTCCATCACACCCTTAGGTTGAGTCAGAGTCAGCTGACCGGGAACAGAGGACGGGTATAAGGAGAAGTGCTATGTTTGCTTAACCATAAAATGCTTCCTTAATCTTAACTGGTTTCTGAAATTAACATAACAAACGCAACAGAGGGGGGGGGGGTTAGGGTTAGGCATGCCAAATCCTGATAAGAGCAAGGGATTTTATGTAGAAACTATATAACCCATGTGCATGCTTTACCTCCGGAGAATACACTAGTTACTGATGAAGTGACTGTTATTCTCCGGAGCGCTCTGTATTTTGATGACCACTGCAATAAACCTTTGATGCAACGATCGGTGTGATTGTCTCTGAACATCTATGCACTTCATTTTGCGACCCTACATGTGTTACCACTTTTAAAAATGGCACAATCTATAAGGTCTAGGCAACTTAGAATTGCACTGCTACTGTAGAAGTCTGGCTCACTGAACTGAGTGCACATGAACTGGCTTGCCTAATTGATGTGTTAACATAAAATTACAAAATTACCCCCAATTACCTCCATTTACAACTTCCTAATGCCGACAGGTCAAGCCTGGATACCAGAGTTAGAAGATTTGTAATTAAACAACCACGAGATCAGCATTAAGAGTGTCAGTCCAGAACATGCTTTGCAGTCCCACGGTCCGACATTACAATTTTGCCTTTTCCCGTCCAATGTCGACCCTGTCTGACATCATCAAAAAAAAGACATAAAGCACAGGTCTCTAGTCGTTCTCTCTCCAGATAAAGCTGAAAAAACCTTTCAATGGCTGAGACCGATAGGAGCTGAATGAAACTGAAAAAAAAGCTTTCCCCTTTCAAATAGGACTACTGAGCTATTAACTGTGACCTGGAGGGTAATACTCAATAAAGTACAGTGCCATGCAAAATTTTAGGCTCTGTCATTCTCAACTACAAAAAGACTGTACTAAACACTCAGTTAGCAAGAAAAACAGTCACAGCCACCCCTAAAATATTTAAAGAATGCATGGACTGCCTTCTCCTTTCAGCGACACCAATAAAAGAAGAAAAAAAAATCTATATATGCGTAACTGTTTGTGCTAGTTCAGCCTAATTCCTACATAAAAGTTTTACCTAGGCCACCATCCAAACCCTAACATTAGTGCCAGTCTCACTCATCTCAAAGTATCAGACGGCTCTAAATGAAAGAGTTCAAAACAAAACAAATGTGCATCCACTCCAATAGTCCTGGACTCTCTAATATTGACTTTTCTGGAATTCAAAATACACTACATTGTAAAAGCACAAAAAATACACAAAATTACTAGAAGAAACAAACAACAACACCAACAACAACAACAACAATAAACTACTGCAACAAAATGTTTTAACACCTACCGCAGACAACCCCATTACTTTCTTGGTATAGTCAAAATAAGAAAAAAAAAAAAAAAGATTTTTTTTTTTTTTTTTTTTTTTAATGTATTTGTTAGTTTATATTCTACCAAAAAAAGACTCCTCTGCCTTGACAGATGCAAACAGAAGAACTTGAGAAGATGTGGCTCTCGATATAAAACTGTGGGGGACAATGTGCCATAACATATCTATATATTTGTTAAAAACAAATCTTCCTGTGAAATCTTTAACTGTCAAGACCCCAAAGCACTAAAAAGGGGCAGAGGAAGAGCCCCCATAAATATGAGCCAACAAAAATGTCCCCTCTCTTCTCTCTCCAACACACATACCCATCCTACTTCCTCAGTCAAACAAAAAACATCTAATTGCCCCCCTCCACAACCAGGACTAGCCGGTAGATATTGTACTAAACTTTTCAGCTTGGACACACGTGGGCTGTTTTTTAAAGAGCTGTCCCCCCTGGATCACATGGTTTGGGGGGCATTTGAGTCGTCATGGACCCCCTGAAGGATTGAAGAAAAATGAGGCAGTCCAAACAATAGCCTGTCTTGATTAATTCAATTCTTTTGGGACCTTCAGCCGTCGTCCGGGCAGCTTAGCACAATCACTGCTTTGATAGCCACACAAACTCTCTCACTTTCTGTGGCTCCTTTGGAATCTGAAAGGTTTTTTTTTCTTCTTTCCACTCAGCACAGACACAAAAGAACAATAAAAAATAAGAAACTTTAAAACATTTTGGTTTTACTGACGAAGCACAATATATATATAATATATATATATATATATATATATATATATATATATATATATATATATATATATATATCTATATAATAAAGTTTATCAGGAAGAATCAAAACTAACCCGATCAGAAGACAAATGTACATTAGTGTTGGATTCTGACATGATTTGAGTGTTCTGTGTTTCTCTCTTTCTCTTGCTCTCCTAAGTTCTTCATTCACACCTTCCCTTTAGTTTCCATAGGAGAAAAAAGAAAATCCCTCCTTTCGTCCTCGGTTGATTAATGTCTGAATTATTTTCACCTCATTTCATCGGATGGAGCTCTCTGTTTTCCTCTCCGCCTCCCTCAATCATTCTGCGTGGAAGCTCTGTTTTTCCTCTCTCACCCTCACTCTGTCCATTTCTACAGTTAAAAAAAAAACTTTGTTTTCCTGTTTAAAAAAAAAGAGAGCGCAAGAGAGAGAGGACAGATCCACAGCTTCTATATCTACCCCATTATCAATGGAGCTGTTGTCATCACTCTGGTTCTCTGAATACAGAGAGAGGAGACTGTTACTTGCTGCCTGAACTCAAAAAACCCTGCCAAACTCACACCAGGGATAAAAAAAAAAAAAAAAGAAGCCATGTACTTCCACAGGATTTCATTTCCCTTTACTTGTTTTCAAAATGATCGCATCCAGACCACCAACATCTCCATTCACAGACACAGGATTTGTAAATCCAAGACTTGACTTTGCCTAGTTCTCCAGCTCAAAACACTTGAAGTGTGCAGCTGGTGTTTTTTGTAATTACACTATGTCGTTTATGTGCTATTTTGAAGATATAGCGAATGCTGCATCATTCATACAAGTCCTGTCTTTAATCCTGAGAACATGGCACCTCTGACTCTCTTACTCAAATTCATACAAGGAAGAGTTTTTTTTAGCTTTTCTGTCTCAACCATATAAAAAGTGTATCTGCTGTTGAATTGCTGGCGGTACTACTTAACTACAAATAATTATTCAAAACAAAGATTGTGGGGAAATGAGCCATTAGCTAGCAAAAAAGCCACATAAAACAGAACAAAGATTTAGAGCACAGAACACAAAACAATTTCTGTTACAAAGTATCACATTACAGAATATCCCATTACAGATAAGAGCAGTTGTAAAGTAACTCAGTAGCAAAAGATAAAATTCAAATAAGAGCAAAAAAATAGAGAATACAGTAAATAATTACATGTAAGAGCGGGTTCAACTAGGAGCAGTTAACATATATAAAAAAAATTGGTTATAGAGTAGTCCAGTATAAGCATGTAGTAAGTACGAGGAATGGATGAGAATGATTTCAAATAAGAGCAGTTACAAAAAATGTGGCTACAGATACCTATAAGAGTTAAGTCAAATACAATCGATAGATGCGAGGTTGGCAGATGCTGTCTGAACAGGTGTGTCTTAAGGAGGCGCCAGAAGGTGGTCATGGACTTAGCAGTCCCGAAATTCGTGGGTAGGTCATTCCACCAGTGAGAAGCAAAGGTGGAGAAGGAAAGGACTCTGGAAGTGGGGGAGCGGAGGGGTTTTACAGCTAATCTGCTGGTGGTGGAGGAGTGGAGGGGGAAAGAGGGGGTGTAGGGAGAAAAAGTCTGGAGATAGGAGGGAGCTGTCAGGTCAAAACAGCGATAGATGAGTAGCCTACATCCTGCAAAGGGCATTCTGAATAGGGCCCAGGCTTATTTATGACAAAACCTTTGTCTAAGTAAATGAAATGCATTTTTAAACACAGTACATAAACTGGGGCGGAAAACCGGCAGCTTGCTTGGGACCATTACAAAAAAACCTTTCAGACAACCATCCCTGCTAAAAGATGCTGTGTTAAAAAATCAATGATGAGTGTAATTTCCAAAATTGTAATACGTTTGATTACCAATAGCATATGCTTCAGTATCTATACTCTGTAATTAGATTACATTAGTTTAGCAATTGTCTGTTATGGCCTATAGTAAAATAAATGTTGCTTTACTCCCCATTACATCAGTGGTAAACATTTTCTGATGTAGTAAATAGTTGGATAACTATCAACTTGGATAGTTGTTTGTAATCCAGAAATACAGGTTTATATTCCAATATGGTAATGCCATAACAACTATTGACATGTTTTGTATCCTATATAATTTTAAAAGTGAGCGCCGATATTATGACCTTAAGTTGCTGTCAAAAATAGTAATGTAACTGAAATACTGTAACTTACTTACTCGTTAGGCAAGCAAAGAAATTAAGAAACAGATAACCCACACAGTGCACAAAACGATTTTCTCTGAGTGGTGCTTCAATAGCAGTTGTTTTGTCCCTGCCTGTGTTGTTTTAGGTGACACAAATTTTTCAGCAATACCTATAATTGCTGGATGAATCAGCTTTTCTGATAACCATGATCTTAAAACTTAAACTTCTTCATAATTCCTTTGATACTTTACCCCTTTTCAATCCACTTTTCCACATGGTCACTGCAGCTAGTTTTATCCATTTCCATTACTTTATACTGTACTCAATACACACTTTCGCAACAGCCTTGACTCTTTCCTTGCTTCTAAATCCCATACTATATTCAAGTAAGTCGCTCTCCAGATACTTACGGTAGAGAAAGTACACGCCACAAACGACATCATTCTTTTGGTGAATGGATTTAGCAGTAAAGTCCTCTTTTTTGACTTGTACAAACCGCACCCAGGTGTGAAATACGTCACTCTTTTTTCCTCTGGAAAGGCATGCATCCAATGCCCTTACATGTTTGAGTTTGTGCAACCCCCGCAGACGCACAAATTCACCGTATTATTATTATTTATTTTTATTTTATATCATCTCACAAACCTGTAGGCCAGACTTACAGACCGAGAACTGTTTCCCTTTTGAAATGTCACGTGGTACAAAATGGTAGTGTTTTTGGTAGGCGAGGTCCGTGATCCACATTAATCACATTTTAGTGGCCTATAAAATGTTTTTTTTTTTTTTTTAAATAATAATAATGCTAACATGTTTTAATAAACCCTGATGCATCCATTTCAGTGATAAAAAAAAAATAAAATACAAAAGCAGAACCACTAAATAGAGGGGTTACTGCATAATAGATACACATTTAATTTTCTTTTTTATATTGTCTTCTCCATAGACTCTAAGGGGGAAGTGCCACAAGCAGTAGAAATTATATTGTCAGCTCACTTCTTTAGTGCAGCAAGGGTCTGGATAATAAATGAACATTTGTATTCTGTTTTGCCAAGAGCTAAAACGGTGGGATATAAGACATCATGTACAGAATGTATTATACTTTGTTGTAAGTGCAGTTTGCCGGTGTCGATATACAGTACTAATGTACATGATAACTATATTTTTGTCTATTCATGCAGTCATTGGGAAAAATAATCGCAGTTCTAAAATAAATGTGAATTATATTAGTATTTAATATATTATCTCCTAACAACACATTTGAAAATACATATTGTCACAGATGGTTCTGGCACCTCCCTTTTGTGCTATAAGTCATTAGATCCTTTTGCATGGAAGGCCTGGGTTGCAAGGGTGTGCGGTTCTTTGATGGGCCCAGTTAAAATGTGTTTGCCCAATTACGATGGGAATGGGAATGTAGAGATGGAAGCCTAGTAACAAGATTTAAGTTTTTGCAGGTATCAGGCTTTTAAAGACTGTCACAGCTACTGGAAGCAGGCTGATCTTTGGGAAACAAATTGAACATTTGTGAAACTGCAACAAATATTGTAATGACTGTAATGCGTTTTAAAGAATATACAACTAGTAGAAAGTATTATTAGCAGATCTGTGTAAGGCCTGTTGTGGTGTTGGCAGAACCAGTCCGAGCTGAGCCTAGCGCAGAGTTCGAATCTTGCTGGGAACGTGCTGATTTGTTAGACAGGATTTAGATGATCTAAACTAACATGTATTGATTTAAATAATATGATATACTCCCTGTCAGTAATCATAGTAATACTGTATGTCCTCTGTTTCAAATAGGCCTGTATTCTTGGTAGAAAATATTAGGTAGCTGTTATGCAGTCTGTGTAAAAGCATGCAGGCTGACCAGCTCTTGGCAGATCCTTATCAGAGGTAGGCTACTGTTTGATTTAGGTGCCAGACCTTGGTAGCTAACTTTCTGGAGAAAGCTGTTGAGCTGAGTAAAAAAGGAAAAACATGCTTTGAAATAAATATATACATCTTCTGTTAGTGTAGATGTTTAAAGTAGAAAAATAAGAAAACTCTTGTAATGGAAAAAATAAAAAAATTAGTGTACAGGGTAACTGGTTAAAAGAGCAGACTTACAGTCAAGTAAAGAAAGGAGTGACTCCGATTTAAAGACAGTCTCAAGCAAGCATTCTAAAGTGAAGTGAAACAGAATAATTGAAATCAACAATTTAAAGTCTTAGAACTGCGGCTATATTTCTGGGAGCAAATGTATAGTTTAGATGACTGGGCAGTTATGTATTTTATTTGAAAAAATTATTAAGACTTGATCTAAAAGTAGCCCCTGAGTTAGAAGTAAATCTTTTATTTAGATTACAATAATACATGTTGTATTTAAAAGAAGCAAGACAATAAAATAAAAATAGTACAAACTGTAACTCTAACAGTAAACTTACTAAAGGAATACAAGCTAATGTTGTAACCTTGATTCTCGCCTGCTTGTGGTACAGACAATGTTGAAAATGACTCATTGGTTTTGGCCGATGAAGCAGGGATTTTTGATGGTCAGCGATTTAACAACCAAGATCCTCTCTATAATGAGCGATCTCGATATTATTAATGATCGGAAATACCTTTCGGATAACAGAAGATTGGTGTTTATCTTACAATAATCATTTTCTATATGTAACAGAAATTAATTAGAACCTGGCAGGAAGAGATGGCAATGGAAAGTGTAGGACGTGTTAATATGTTAAGTTAGATATTGGTTTGAAATAATGAGTATTGAAAAATGCTTAAGATAGTGTTTCATACTAATTTACCCTAAAATTGGCAAAAAGCAAAGATTGTCTTAAAAACCTACTTTGACTGGAATTTGTATGAACAGTGAAAGGTCAAACTTCAGTCACTATAACACTATATCATTCTAATATGTTAACAGTAGCCTGTATTTAGATATAAATAACGGGACCTTGCATTCAAAACTTAAAAGATTTTTTAAAGGAGTAAAATAATATTATAATTTCTAAGAACAACTGTTATACTGAAGTAACTTAATTAGAAATAAATCTTATAAAGCCATTTAAAGTGAAACTGTTGAAAGAACATTGTAAAGGTTTATTATAACAGATGCCTCCTTCCAGTTAGGCCAGCTTCACGCAATCTCCTCTGAACAGTTGATGTTGAAACATCTGTACTTCTAGTAGCATTTAGCGGAGCTTGTATTTCAGGGGCAGTTAATCACTGGTTTCACACACTCGATTGAACTTGTTCTCTGATTCTGAGGTGACCCTTGGCCTGCCTGACCTTGTTCGGTCCTCATGAGTGCCAGTTTCTTCAAATTGTTTGATGGTCTTGGCCACAGCAGTTACAGACACTTGCAAAGTTCTTGCGATTTGTCTTAAATATTGACCTTCATTTCTTAAAGTAATTTTTTTCTTTGCTTAACTGAGCGTATTTTGCTATTTTCTGCTCCCTTACATTCAGGAATGACAAACTTGTGCCTATGCGACCTATATTTATAGTAATCATGGACCCTCACCTGTTAACAATAAATGGTGAGAAAAGGTTAATTAGGTAACATGCTAGTTAATTCAGAGAACATCTAACAAAGACACTTTTATACTTAGGCCAGTGTTCTAACACTGTGTTATACACATTTTAGACTTTTAACTGACTTGGGCTTCAGACTGAAATCCCCTTGCTCTGGGTGACCATTTCATTGAAATTGACAAGATTTACATTTTCATTTAGAAATTACATTTTTTAATGCAATTCACTTATGATTATCAGCTTACATAAGTACACGTATCATATAATGAAATATTAAGTGTTTACAGACACGTTTATACAGTTAAAAGCATAGATAATCATGAAAAACCTGGTTCCAAGCAGGTGTACTCAAACTTTTGACTGGTACTGTATATATACACAACTTTGAGCAGTCAGATTTTAATGAATGTGTACACACACACAAGCACACATACACACACAAACACACATTATAAAGTAAATGTATAGCGCAATTTCAAATAATTTAAAATTAGTACAGCCTAACTGAACTTACAAAAACAGATTCTTATAAGCAGCTCAGCAAATTATGTTATTCAATGTGTTTTAAGAGCATTGTTCATTTTTATAAAATGATGTGCACTGTGATATAACCAAGATATTGTGTTGGTGTCTCTTCTTACAACCCAGAACAGAAATGTACTGTTTTCCTTGTAGCAGTGGAAGTCCACATCTCAACCCGGTACAAAAAAAAAAACAGAACTGAGCGACACAAAACATTCCCTATCTGATTTCAAATGAGCTGCCTTAACAAGGTGTTTTCCATTCATGGCACACTGACCAAACAAGGAGCTTCAGTGTGGGGTAAATTACTACTGCTGACCAAACATGTCACTTTTGCAACTTATTGCCACTTAAGCGGTGTCTGTTTCCAAGGCCCATAGATCTTTTCAGCTTAGAATCTGGAACTTCACCTATACTAATTTTCACAAAGTTTGCAAAGCGATATAAATAAATGTTAGAGTACTACTGTACATAAGACTAAAAACTGCAGTATGCTTTCATACTGAAGCAACCCCCTACGGTGCACACTGAGATGCTCCAAATGCTCCCCTCTACCCTATCATTTCCTTTCATCAATTAAATCTACTCTATAAACCATTAGTCACCCCAAAGTATTTGTCTTGTGTTTTTTCGTTCTGTTCTCACACTCACATCTGATTACTCTCATTCAGCAAAATGAGCATTTAATATGGAGTACTCACAGCACCTCTCTTCAGATTCCGAGGATTTTCACGATTTCTTGTGTGTACTGGAGCATTGTCCTGCAGCTTCAAACCAGGGTCCAATCAGCCCACCATTCTTTTCTCTGTCCGGCATCTGCGCATGATCTTAACAGGTGCCTCCCGACCAGGATACTTTATCTCTACCTGCCGCCCAAGGAGTTAATCTCCCTGATCCAAGCAACTCCTGAACGACTGTACTGGAAGTACTAGACGGTCAGCAAACTCAAAAAGACCCTTCTCAAAAACAGCAGTGTGATCCCAGCAGGGATTAATTGAGAATCGCTTTTTCTTCTTTACTGTAATTTCATCTCGGCGGAACTAGTTTTTCCACCCAAGAAAGTTCCCCACCCACGCTCGACTGTTCAGCCCCAACCAAAGAGCAGACAGTCAGCGCCAGAGCAACACATCCCCATAGCCAGCACATCAAACCAGCAGGCAGCTGCTCCAGGCAGCAAAATTCACCAAGAGCACTCCCTGAGCACTTCACGACACAAAAGCATTTATTCGCCGAGACATTATCTTCAGTCAGTACCAAACTGAGCGATTTGGATATACAGTTGTCTAAGATCAAGCAAAGAAGCAAAGTTCAGCTCTTTCAGTATTCTCCTCCATTCCTGCAGTAAACACCCCAGCAGCAGCTACAGTCACTTCTAACCTCAGTCCCTACAGTAGAGCCTCCGATCCATTGCTAGTATGTCCAGAGTGGGGACAACCTTTCCGCCGGGGCCACCAAAGGTTTCCCCCTAAAATGAAAGGGGATTTTTCCTTTCCACTGTACGGAGGGTCTTCACATAGTTAGTAGGGAGCAAGCTTACTGACACCTTTGTCGTGTTAAATGTCTTTGTCTTCTTGTGTTAAAGGTTTTCTTTGCACTGTTATTTTCTATATGCATTGGTGGTTCTTTGTCTATCTGCGCACGTATGAATCTTTAGCAGGGAGCCTCGGGTCCATTCTTTGGAGGGTTAGTGAATCCACTTTCTCCAACCCTTTAAGCTGCGCTGCGGGTTCTCCACGAGACAGAGGATAACCCCGGCCAAACTCCACCTTCAGCATCGCATGATCTTTTCTTCCTCTCTTTCAGGTTCTGAAGCCTCCATTTATGTGAGGGCCCCCAAGTGGCGGAACCCCTGTTCGTATGTCGAGTCTCCTCAGAGACGGTGACCCCTCTCCTGTTCGTCGGCTCTCCTCAGCAACAGAACCCCCCTTCTATATGTTGGGCCTTCGAAGAGACGGAGCATCTCTTTTTATATGTTTTAATATGTACTAACTCTGTTTCTTTTCTGGTTCGCAAGCCTCTTCGTATGTCGTGTCATCTCAGGGACGGTGATCCTTCTCTTGTTTGTCCGGCCTCCTCAGTGACGGAACCCCCCCCCTTCTGTGTTAAGACCCTCTCTTTATATGTTTTATCTGTCACTAACTCCATGTCCTTTAACATCAACTGAGGTGTCCTTGCTCCTGCCCCGTGAACTACTGTACTGTAGTTGTTTAAAAAAAAGTACCTACAAGTCGCCTTTTGTTTATAGGCTAAAGGCCTTAGTGATTGGATTCACCCTTTGCAGTCCTATATCAGACCAGGTCCGACATTACAATTTTCCCTTTCCAGTCCCTGTCCGACATCATCAAAAAGACATAAAGCACAGACCTCTAGTCGTTTTTTCTCCTAAAAAAGCCTAGAAAACCTTTCAATGGCCGAGACCGACAGGAGCCGAATGAAACCGATAAAAAAAGGGGCGTATCTCATAGCCTCATGCATTACAGAGATAACTAACACGGACATAACAAAAGAGGTAGCTGCTTCTGCATCCAGCGCTCAAAGAATATCACAGACATTTGCAGAGCGTTTTGAGATGTTATAGTAATAAAATAATGACTTGGATCGCATTATTGAGGAGTTTGGTGATAAAATGAGTGATCAGGAGAGGATTTATCAGTATGCACGTCTATAAAGAGGTATCTGAAAAATACAGTGAACAAGGGGTGGGGCTTGGCTGTAAATACAGTACTGAGTGTTTTTTTGCGATTCAATGCCTTTTGAACTGGCTTTACTCTGAAAAATATATTTTAAACAGCGCATGTAAAATAAACAGCGCGTGTGAAAATAAATTGGGCCTGACACGCCTGACAAACGTTGAATAGATGGATTGTAAAGGGTTAAAGAATAAACCCTTGTGAAATTGTATAGGAATGTTCTTACATCACTCATTCAGGAATAGAAACATCTACGATACTTTAGTTTGGAGATGTGAACACGTTTACTGTTTTTTACTTCACTTTTGTTTCACCATCAATCCACAGCAAAAACTTGTATCTTATGAACTCAACTGAACACAATTTTAGAGTCATAAAAAATGGTCAATATAAAAAGAATTAAACAGGAGAGATACTTCAATAGAACCTAATGTGTGCTTCTGCGTCACAGGAACTCTGACATTAGAAAGTTTCCCTCAGAGACTATACACACTACTGCCAGCTGGCACCGAGGACTCGCGCTTGGCAAGGTAGAAACCAGTTAGGAATAAGAATAGTTATTTAATTCTTTGCCAGTAAAAAGGATATTTTATATACTATAGGTAAAACCATCACAGAAGTTTGAAACTCTGCCTAACATAATTTTTCCCCAGAATCTGAGTGAAGTGTTTACAATATTGCACAATATCATGGAGCTTACAGTCATTTGTTTTGTTCAGTTTACTTTATAAAAAAAAAGAAAAAAAATGAGAATAATTAATGAAAAGTGAATGGTCTTTTGTACATAGCTTTATACTGTAAAAAGATGAAGGAAGTTGGGTTAAGTTATGTTACAGAAATATAGTTTACTTTAGTGATTTAGGACACTGTCCCATTTCTATTTGAAGTGAGATGATATTTACTACTAAATTAAGATGATCAGATGCCACCAGACTAGGAGAACAGGGTTTCAGATACTTTTATGTCAATAAGTCAGACCTTCTGTAATCCTAGAAGCAATAGACAAGGTTTACAAATTGGTGGGGCTGTAGAACATAAATGGTTAACATTTTTTGAAGGGCCTGAACGATTAAGTGACTAATTTTAGGATTCAATTTTGTAAAAGAACTAAGCTTTATGCTGCATTTGAATGGTCATGAAGGGTGAACAACAAAACAGAGTGGTCAACCCAGGATTTACAGTCACAACCACGTCAACCTGGAGGCAGTTTGGGCCAAAATAGTGAACGACTTCAAGCACCTTCCAGTGACACAATAAAGCTCAATCGCTATCTCAAAACAACCTACAAAATGAATATAAAAAGAAAAAATATATAAAAATGAAGTGAGTGAACATTGTGTTCTCATCAGTTTGGTAAAAAAAAAAAAAAAAGCTCTACAACTCACTGCACTGTTTTGTGTCTTTGTTTAAAAACGTAACACAAAATACATATTTGTTCGCCTGAAAGCAACAGCTACTTCACAAATGTTCTTTCGGCATTGTCTACCCATTGATCCGCTCCACAGCAACAGAGAAGCATTATTTCTAACGGTTGAATTAGACAAAAATTTCCACATTATTTTCTCCCCTCCATAATTTAGCTCCAAGGGCCACAGCTGTTAATGCTTTATAAATAGAGTGCAGCTCTGATCACCTCTAGGGAGGATGGGGCTCAGTGGAGTTACATGGGCACAAATCGGGCTGGAAAAAGCACACAAAATGATAAACATATGCGACCACTGCTTGGGATGGAGGGAAGGCACATGTGAATCCTGCATTTCACGTGTATTCAACAATGGACAGATTATAGAAGCAACAATTGCTTGCAGAAGTCAAAATAAAAATAAAAAAAAGATTTAAATCTTCTGAAAAACTGTAATTCCATATTTGAGTATCATTTAAAATTTAATTTTACGCTATTTATGAATTCACTATTTATTTTAACTCACAGTTTTTAGTTCTATTAATCTATATAATATAGTCATACAGTATGCTGCCCTGTGTTATGAATCCAAAACTCATTGTCTATATAAAGGGCTGACACTTATTAAAGAGTACAAACATTGGGTTTTTCCATGGCTCTGCATACAGCATTAATGTGCTATATTCTGACTCTAAATACACCCCGCCCACCCCCACTACAAATGTATCCAGTTTACAGCTGACCCTCTCTAGCCATACACCCCTTTTCTAAGCGTAACCTCAGAATGGACAGCAAAGTGCTGAATATCAAAGGGGGTAGCCCTTGAACAGCCCTGAGAACTCATGGTGCCCTCACCCCCCCAAAAAAAATCCAGAGTTCAAGCAAGGGAAATTTAACAATTCACCAAATTCAAAAAAGAGAAGAAACAAAAGCAGTTTAATTTGACTACTAATAAAAAAGAAATAAGAAATCACTGAAAACTTCCAGAGAGAGCTTAGTGATATGTTGCTAATTTCCAGACCACAATTTCAAGGACAAACCCCCAACCAATTTTCAGCACGAGTGGTTTTCTAAAATAAAATAGAAAGGAAGCAGCTGAAAGGGGCCCATTGCGGAACGCATTTTCAAGGAAACACAGCAGTAGACGTGTTTGGCATTTGGTGGCCCTTGTCCTCCTATTGTACCTTCTCCACAGTGGCTGGATTTTTTTTCTCTCCCTGCTCTCCAGTCTATACATTGAGGTTCAAACATAAACAGAAATCATGTTTGACTACCCCTTTGGACCAACACATCTGTTCCCGTGCCCTCAAGGCAGCCGGATTCTACAGCTACTCCGAGATGGGAATACTCAAGATCTTGGCCTTGTTCCTTTGTTTACAGGTGCCATTCTATTAAATATATAACTAACATCCGAAAAAAAATGCTTGTCATTAACTTTATTACACCATAGAGTGGATGGTTACCATACCCCGCCTACTACAGTATGAACACGAGTGCACCAATGAATCGCCAGATCAACCGAGCATAAAACCCGCCCCAGCGTCAATTTTTCTGTTGCATCAATTAGAAAAACTACTTAGGGAGGCAATTGCCAAACCCCATCCTTTTTATAATATCCGCACCACAACAATCAGATATGTGACAGACTATCAATGACAGACAAACGTGTTTGGGGCTCCCGTAATAGGCAGTGCAGGATACACCCTATAGCCCGGACGTCGCCGGTTCGAGTCCAGGCTGTTCAACTGTCGACAGTGGACGGAAGCTTGGCCGAGTGCCGCCCAGGGGTGGGAGGGCATAGGCCAGCCAGGGTGTCCTCAGCTCACTGTGCACCAGCGACCCCTGTGGTCTGGCCGGGCGTCTGCGGGCTTGCCTGTAAGCTGCGTTTTTCCTCCAACGCTGTAGCTCTGAGGTGGCTGCATGGTGGGCATGCAGAGTGTAAAAGAAGCGGTCGGCTGATGGCATATGCTTCAGAGGACAGCGTGTTCGTCTTCGCTGCTCCTGAGTCAGCACAGGGGTGGTAACGGTGAGCTGAGCCTAATAATAATTCCAAATTGGGGAGAAAAATGATAAAAACAATTGCCGACTACTAAATAAATAAAAAATAAAAAAATGCGTTTGGTGAAATTTGTCACGTGGTTATACATCTACCATATTATTCAACGTTTAATCAATTCTTTAGCTTATACATTTAATCATTTAAAGTTCTCATCTCTACTAGGCAAGGTAATGACTAGATAAATGTAGGCGGTATGAAGGAATGATTTGGCCTATACTAGAAGTCTCCCTCCATCCTGAACGTGTACTGTACCTACCTTCCTAAGCATGGATGGTGGGACATCACCCCAAGTTAGATGCAACAAAGTTACAGACATGTTGGAGGGGCGGTGGAGGACAAAAGAAACACACACAGCAAAGCAAAAGTACCCTGAGGTTTGCAGGTGGGAGGGTAGCCATCACTCTACCAATCACTGAAGGCTAGTTTCATGGTACTAACACATTTAATATGTGAAAAGGATCTGGACATTATTTTAAAGACCGTCTAGATACAGTACTTGGTGAATAAATTATAGCTGCTACACAGCAAGGCATAGATGCCATATCATTTCACTGTCAGTGCAGTCTGCATGTATTTTAAAGAGGTTTTCTGCTATATTCCATGAACACAAATTTTCACAGCACCACCACATTTTGAGGGCTGATCTTAATAAAGAAAAAAAAAAGTAGCCACGCCCTGTATTTATTATCTGGGCGGGTGATATGCATATCATATACCTTTTAAGAACTTGTTACCTGATTACCTCGAAGTTGGATGCAAGATAATTCAAATGTGATAAGAACTGATAACACAGGCGATAACAAGACAAAAGACAGAGCTTATGTTGCTCAGTTTGCTACTGTTCATGAAGTGTTCAAATTAACACTATCACCAACATTTTTTTTCTCTACCCAATTTGAAATGCCCAATTCAAAATGTTGCCTCACCACTGCAACCTGCTTACAGAGGGCATCAGGACAACTGAAGATCAAATGGGCAAACTCAGTTCCGACTGTCAAGCCAACCAGGGCTCAGCCTGGCAAGTCTCTGCCTGGACTCACTGGGCACCTGAACAGAAGTGGTACTGTGCAAAATAGCTTTTATCTCGTTAACCTTTTCACTGTCCAAGGATGTGTAGAGCGGTTCTTCAAAACTTCAGTCACTAGGCAGCCCAAACTGGCCCTGAACTAAATATACAGCATTTATTTTAATCTGCACAGCAAAACTCGCACTGATACCAGGGGGTTCAACGGATTATGAGTGAGCTGTGTTTCAATTTGTAAATCTCCACAGTAAATAGAATCAATGAACATGCTACAGAAGACACGTTTACACGCTCCAAATCACTGGTGCTAGTAACTGTACTCATTTCAATGTTAACAGATGTACTCCCAATTTTAAAAAGAAAAAGAAATGTTTAATTGTTTCATTGTTTTTTTTAAAAAGCCTCCTTGCCTACTTAAATGAGCCCTTTAACCTTTTGTTAGAATCCAAGAAGCAAAAACAAACACAAAAACTGCTGTTTCTACTACAGTTATGTACACTAAATAGTTAAAGAAAGAGAAAAGGAAGTGAAAGTAATTAACAAAACCACACAACTGATAGCTACATGACCGTTCCTTTATTCTTTTTATGTGGGCTCTCCAGTGTTTCCATTAGGCTTCAGTTGCTCAGTAATACCGCTCAGATGCTCAGTTAATATGTAAGCACTCAAAAAGAGTTAGTGAACACTTGCATCACTTCTAGAACTAAACGGACAACAATCATTTACTAGGATTTTATCTGTTCAAGGTTTGATTGGCACATCAGGTGCCACTGTACAACAAAGATAAACCAGGAATAAACTAAAATAAACCTGTTTGTTTTATTTTTGAATGAACACCACAGACTGACATTTGTACAGATCTAAATCAACAACCTAATTCTCAGCTTCAGGTGTTAAATAGCAGCCTTTCAAATTGCTGTAGGCCTATAATACAGCAAGTCCAGGCTAGAACATAAACTTTAGCTGTTATGTATGCAATCGCTGAAGTTGCGACATACCAGGAGGTTAGATCAAAACAATTCGGCCTCTTCACCTAACAGAAGCAAACACAATACAGGATGCCTGACCTGCTCTGCTCGCTGCCTAAAAACAAAGCTGAAAGCTGTAAAGAGGCAAAATGCTGGCCAATCAGACAAGGGGAGGAAAATTTGGGGTGGGGCTTTCAATATTCTATATGCCAGGCTGATGTTTAGTACTTTTCCACTTTTAAAAACATATGTTTTTTTAAAAATAAATTGATGTTATGACTTCACAGAACCCACTCCCGCATTATTAAGTGTTCACCCTATTAAGTAGCTAAAATAAGTAATAGATATACTAAAGTGTAGCCTGATCAGGGATGAATAAATTTAATACAATTTAATATATTAATAAGTCACAGCAGCTGCTTTCATTCCTGGTCCATTAAGAGCCATAGTATCTGTAATATAAATCCCAGCAATATTCCAGTAGGTGACATAATTGCACAATGAGCACAATGTCCAGTTATACAGTAACACATTTAAGAGGCGTCAAGGCCTTGCCAAAGTTTACAGTACCACATTTATGAACAGAAAAAAAACAAGAACATTACGTATTGTAAAGGACACACCATTAAAAAAAAGTGTTGTATTTGTAAAATAATAATCTCTAGGGGCTGTTAGGGGAGCGGTAGACTATTTCACTTACTCAAAAAGACTACCTTTGAGGCTTCCAAGTGGCACATCCAGTAAAGAGGCTCCATTGTCGGTTCAAGTCCAGGCTATTCCACTGCCGACTGTGGACGGGAGCACAATTGGCAGAGCGCCGCCCGGGGGCAGGGCTTCGGTTCGCCAGGGTCTTCGGCTCACCGTGCAGCGAGCACCAGTGACCCCTGAGAACTGTTCGGATGGCTGCGTGCTTACCTGTAAGCTGCCCAGAGCTGCGTTGTCCTCCGACGCTGTAGCTCTGGGCTGGCTGCATGGCGGGCCTGCAGAGTAAAAATAAGCTGTCGTCTGACGGCACACCCTTCGGAGGACTTTTTATCTTTGCTTTATATGCAACACAAAAACACTGAGAAACACGTGGATCAGTTTCCTGATAGGCAATGATGAAAATGGCCCAGTATGGTTATTACACTAATGAACCAAGATCTGTGTAGTGATGGATCTAGCTTAAGACACATAAGTTATATTTAACCCTTTGCAGTCCATTTATTCAGCGCTTGTCAGGCACTACTTAAAATATTATTTTTTCAGAAAAAAACAGGTTTAAAAGGCACTGAATCGCAAAAGGACACTCAGTAGTGTATCTACAGCCAAACCCCACCCCTTGTTTGTTGTATTTTTCACATACATCTTTATAGATGTGCATACTGCTAAATCCTCTCCTGATCACTCGTTTTATCACCAAACTCCTTAATAATGCGATCCAAGTCATTATTTTATTACTATAACATCTCAAAAAGCTCTGTGATTTTCTTTGAGCGCTGGATGCAGAAGCAGCTACCTCCTTTGTTATGTCCATGTTATCTCTGTGGTGCATGAGGCTAACAGATACGCTCTTTTTTCACTTCATTCAGCTCCTGTCGATCTCACTCAGCCACTGAAAGGTTTTCTCAGCATTTTCCGGAGAAAAAACAACTGGAGACCTGTGCTTTAAGTCTTTTTGATGATGTCAGACAGGGTCAGACTGGAAAGGGAAAATTGTAATGTCGGTCCTGGTTCAACATAGGACTGCAGGGTTGAAAAAGAAATTGATGATTTATTCATGAAATGGCCCTGATGCATGTAATGATTGATCTGATGGAAACTGTTAGTGGTAGAGTGATGTCCTTTGAAACGTACACTGTGACATTGTCTCTAATTCTTTAAATGGTCTTTCAGTAGGGGTAGTATTTCAACAGATAAAAGGGTAGTTAAAAAATGTCCCTTTTGTGCACTGCGAATTATAGTGTAACTTATCAGAAGACCTGGAGAAAAATGTACTCAGCGCTGAGGTAGCGGTATCTGCTGGCATCAATTCCTACAGGGGTTTGATTGCATTAGTAGTTTTAGAAAGTTATTTTGAATTTACTGTTTTTTTTGTGCCGTGCACATTTGAGTATTTGAGAGGTAGGGGATCCTCTTATTATTGCTTTGTGGGACTCTTTCTTCTTCAAGGTGTTCTTCTGAAAGGTTTTAAAATGAATTGCATTACCACTGCCATTTTCACTGCTACCCTGCCCCTCACATTCTCAGTCTCTATGCTAAAAGACTAAGCTGGATAAAACCGAGTTATGGGTGGCATGAGATTTCCTGGCTTTTGTGGTTTCAAGCTGCACCGTTGAAGTTTATTTGTCTTTTTTTTTTTGTAAGGAATGCCCTGTTTTTTGTGGCTTCAAACAAAGTTTTTTGTAATTAATATAAATCTACATTGCTATCCAGAGCCTATGGTGTGAGACCTCAAGAATGCGCTGTGATATTATGAAGAAGAGCTCCAAAGATCAAAGAGCTAACAAACCATGTAAAACTATGGGATTCTCAGACATGCAACCTTCACACATTAAAGATCTTTTTTGTTTTTATTTTTTTAACATGAAACTCACGTTTCACTTGTTTCAAGAATGCATTTGTGCTCCTAGACAGAAGGCTGGATTTACAACTTTAGCAGAGCAATAAATAACGAGCTGTAGTTTGAGGCACAATCCCTTTTAACACTGCCAAGGCTATATCATTCTTTTTCTATACAGTCAGAGCAGCTTGGAACCAGAACAGAGTAGTCTCTACTTTGGTAAGAACTAGAATTTTTAAAGGAAAATATTCTTAAGTACTCCAATTCAAATTATATTTGTTGAAATATGCAACACTGCTGCTCTTCTGCTGTCTTTAGAAGCACACTCTGAAACAAAATGCACTAGTGGTTGAAAGACAGGGACACACAAAAGACTGAAAACAGAGAACATATATTTGACTTAAACCTGGGATAAACTGTGGTGTAACTAGATGATAGTAGTAACAATATGTTGCTTAGTGACAGATACCTAGAAGATAGCTGTTGCTAGCCCCAGTTGAAGCACAGACTAACAAGACAGCCTTTTACTGTAGATTCCTAAACATCTAGGGTGCTTCACTTAGTGGAGTAACCAGGGGAAGCAGTGCAGCCTAGTGTTCAGAGTTCAGCTACAGTATCCAGAAGAACATCTTACCCCCTCACCCCCCGACTCCCTACAGTGGATGCTGTCAACATGCTCATGTCCTCTTCTGTCCTTCCCTGAAGTGAAGCTGGTAATGAACAGGGTTGGGGTCAATTTCTGTTTTTTTAATTCTCATTCCATTTCCAATTCCTTTTTCAAATCAATTTCCAATTCCAATCCCAATTTCCTTTTAATCAATTGCAACACACCGCTGATCAAAACTGCAATTCGCAATATTCTGTTCAAATCAGCTTGTCAAACAAATTACTTACATTAAAGTGTCAAAAAAATTGGCTTCAAATGAAAGCAGTTAAATAATCAGAGCAAGTATTATATCTGTAAAATATAGATTCCAATTACTTCAAAAGAACTTGAAATTGGGAAAATGATTTTATAAAGAAACTGGAATTGACCCCAATCCTGGTAATGAACCTCGTTGTGTTACAGAATAAAAAATTACTGGCATCTCAGAAATATTATGAATGAGAAGAGGCTATTACTGAAGGCCGTTTAAAAAAAAAAAAAACTAGAAGAGGATTAACCCTTTACGAACCATGTGCAAATTATGTTTTTATTCATCAGAGTAAAATATGGTGCAACATCATGAGGTAAATCATTTTATAAATATATTATTATAGAGAAAAATAATGTCTTTTCTGTACATATTTATTTCTAAACTAAAATGTCCCCTCCATCTTACTCTCTTTTGCAAGTTTGAAATAGTAACTAGGGGTGTCCATCATACACTTTTGTCTAAGCAGACGTGACCTAAATCTATATAAAAAAATATATTAAATAAAAAACACAACTCTTACTTGCATTGCTTCGCATACTTTCTTTTCCATTGCTCAAGGGTACTTCTGAAACCTCCCGTGTGATGCAGGCTCCAAGATGCTCTCTTCTTTGCTGTGTCTTTTTTCACGGAGTTATGCTACAGCTGTCTGTTCAACCCCCCTCTCTCTCCTGAAGTGGCGTTTTGCTTTGTGTTAATAGTCTGCTAATCCAAGAACTTTTCAGTGCTGTGAAAAGAACATGTGACAAGTAGGGGGTGCAAAAAAAATGCATTAGTTGCGACAGACTTTTCAACTGGAATGTCACAAAGAATCTCACCAGACCAGAAACCGTACTGTACTGAGTTACAATTACAAAATTCTAAAGTTGCAGCAAAAGTGAACTTGTCTGTTGAGGAGCAGTATTCACTTGAGCTAAATGTGCTAAATGATTTGACCAGCTTGTAAGAAAACCTGGACATGCTCCACCAAGCAATAAACTAATTCCATGTAGATTGCTAGCACACCTTCAAATACTTCCATTAATAATTGGCACAGGCCTCTTAGGTTATATAGTAGCCAGTACAGTCTTCTCCTCCCAAATATCGAGCCCAGGTGAACGCTTGCAGAGCAGACAAATAATCTGTCTGAAATGGATGGTTGTTTTTTGTTCTTAACTTTTTTATAATTCAAGAGGGAATTCCACCTCTCTGATTCTTTTCCTTTATTGGACAGGTTCAGGAAGCAACACACAGACAGGCAGTACTGAGGTTAAAACTGAGACGCTGCTGCATTCAGTCAGTTTATTAAACAAACAAAAGAGTTAAAAAAAAACAGCACACGACACTTGGGCCAAATAAAAAGACAAACAAAACGAACAGACACTAACAAACATGGCATGAAACACAAACAAGTACGGTGCTGGTGCTTCCAACACTCGTAGCAGTTGTTATTATTATTCAACCAACCAATCAATCAATCAATCTTTATTTTATATAGCGCCTTTCATAGTGGAACACCATTACAAAGCGTTTTACAAGACAATACAAGAAAATCCATAATACTTGAAATACAGAGAAATGCATAACACATGATATACAGTAAAAAAAAACAATGCATAATACATTAAATACAGTGGAAGGTACATAATACATGATAGTAGCATAATACATGAAATAGTACACTAAATACAGTGGAAAGTGCATAAATGCATGAAACAATACATTAACCCTTTGCGGTCCTATGTCGGAACAGGTCCGACATTACAATTGCAGAATACATGATAGTAACAATACGTGAAATAGTAGCAGCAGATAATAGCAGATATCATGCTTAAGGAGCACGGAAAGGAAGAGAGAACAGGTGGGTGTTCAGAGTTGATTTAAAGCGAGCAATAGTGGGAGTATCACGCACCAAAGCTGGGAGCTGAGTTCCAAAAAGTCGGAGCCATAAAGCTAAATGCGCGTTGTCCAAGTGTTGTGCACTTTTGCTTGAGGATAACAAGCAGGCCAGAGTCAGAGGACCTCAGCTTACGAGCAGAAACATAGCGAGTCAGCAGGTTGAGAAGGTACTCAGGACCTGTGTGATGAAGGGCATTGTAGGTGAGCAGGAGAGTTTTGAACATAATCCTGAACTTTACAGGTAGCCAGTCCAGCTGGGCAAGACGGGGTGATTTGATCACGTTTTTTACATCTGGTAAGGATCCTGGCAGCGGCATTCTGAACTAGCTGCAGTCGGTTTATGGTGCGCGCCGGGAGACCACCATATAGAGAGTTGCAGTAATCGAGTTGAAAGGAGACAAATGCATGACAAAGTATCTCTGCATCTGGGAGGAAAGGTAGGGACGGACTTTGGAGATGTTTCGAAGATGGTAGAGGAAGATTTGACCACAGAGGAGATGTGGGAATCAAAGGAGAGACTGTTGTCAAGAAGTACACCAAGGCTTTGTACTGTGGGGGAAGGCAGCAGCAGACAGTTTCCGAGGTTCAGGGTAGCTATATTAAGATTCTTAAGTTGAATTTTAGATCCTACTAGAAGGAGTTCAGATTTGTTACTGTTCAGTTGAAGACAATTGGCAGATATCCAGGCCTCGATGTCTTGAATGCAAGCTGAGAGCTGGACCATGGCAGAGGGGCTTCCAGGGTCGAGTTTTAAGTAGAGCTGGGTGTCGTCAGCATAGGAGTGAAACATGAGGCTGTGTTGGCGGATAAGGTGACCCAAGGGAAGCATGTAGATATTGAAGAGAAGGGGCCCAAGAACAGATCCTTGGGGGTCACCACAAGTGACTGGGTTTGCAACACCACTGCATCCAGCATAAAAACAGACTGCATGCGTCCGGATAGGTAAGAGGACATCCAGGAGAGATTCCAGAGATTCCAGCATAGTTCTGAAGGCGGTCAAGAAGAATGTCATAATCTTTGGTGTCAAAAGCAGTTGCTGGTAGGAAAAGAGGTATGTGAACAACACAGCGAGAGGTGGGGCTTGGCTGGAGATATAGTACTGAGTGTCCTTTGGGGATTCAATGCCTTTTTAACCTGTTTTAAACAGTATGTGTAAAATAAACAGTGCGTGTGAAAATAAATTGGACCTGGACGCGCCTGACAAGAGCTTAATAAATGGACCGCAAAAGGGTTAAAAGTTATTTTGGGAACAACAGTGCCAATGCCCTTGTAAGAAAGAAGACTTAACTTTTTTTGAACTGTTATGTTTGTACATGGGCACAGTTTCAAACGCTGGTAGTACTTTGTTTTGGAAATGAAGCCCTGCCTAATCTTCTAAGTGGATTAGACCTTAGCTGAGTTGTAGGCACAGTCTCATGTTCACATCCCTGGGAACAAGACTATGAGTGACAGGTGTGAATACACTATGTAACACAATTTTTGTTCCTGGGTAGTAAGTGTTATTTCCTAATTGCTTATGCCTCAAAAGTATAGAAAATGGCTATTATTCCCCACAAACTTTGCTTTTGTGACCAGGACAGGTACATTTCAAAATATCACTATTTCCAATGAGAAAATGGGCGCTTTTGTGTCTTTTCGTTCACATAAAGTCTGAAAAAAAACAACATATGAATCCAAATTAACATGTATTTATACTAAAGTAATACAAAAATGACTACAAAAGATTCAGAAGTGAGTAGTTTTTCAAGATTTACGATTTTACTGTAAATACATTATAATCGTAAATCTCGAAAAACTACACTTATTAGGAAATAACACTTACTACCCAGGAACAAAAAAATAAATAAAAATTGTTACACTGTGATATCAGCTGTGTGCCAGATACGACAGCCTTCTCTGTTACCATTGGCATATCCAAGATTTGCACCAAGAGAACTTTCTGCTTTTTTTCAACCATAAGGTTTTAAGTATTAGTGGCAGATACTGCACATTATTAGGGATGACCTTAACTTAAAAGAAAAATTGGGTTTTGGCAAACAGAACAGGAACCATAACACCAGTATTGATAATTTTCAAATTGCAGTGGTGTGGTTGAACAATAGCATTTGTCACAAACACACAGTATAATCTCAAAAGTGTTGTCTATATAATTCATACTGTGTATACTGTAGTCAGACATTCAAATAATGTGGCAGTCAAATGGTAAATCCTCTACTTCATCGGTAACAGAACCAAAAGAATATAAAAACAGCTGGGTAGCAACTGCAAAGTCAGTACAGTCCGATGTGATTGGTCTGAATCTGTTCATTAGTACTAAACACTGGTTGTAGAACTTCATAGAAAAAAAAAATCATACAATACAGCTGTGTACCAAAAATATAAGACAATATTATCTCAAATTACTGGTTTCAAAGTCAAATAATACAAAGGGTGTCTATACCCCTGAAATGTAAAGTCCTCAATATAACCTCACTATGGCAACCATTTAGGTCAGAGGTCAATACCAAGATCACCAACAAATTTCTGAGAAGATTGAACATGAAGAATGACACTGCTTACATTACTCACTTGTGCATCGAGACCAAATAAACAAATTCACAGCCGAGTGTGGTATATCAATACATGCTGCAGACTGCATGTCAGGGAATGCTAATGAGAGCTTACACACAAACCCTTTTCGAAGGGCACACCAAACCCCAGTATTAACTATTCTACATTACGTCTGCAGTTGAATCTACATGTATTTAGGTATGCAGAAAACACTAGATAACACTGATTCTTGAGGCACATCAACAGAGTATCATTGAAGTCTAACCTCTACTGTAACACAGTATCTATTTCTGTAAGCATGGTTCATGTTTTGAGTGGAAAACCAAAATAAATTGTACCTTATAGTATGTATACAGTAAGCAGAAGGAACCTAATCTACTAACCTGTCTATATTTAGATATAGACAATATTTTGACTCAGAGAGACCAATTTAAAAGGTGACAGTACATTTCCTGTAGACAAAATCAGGTAGCCTTGACCACCTTAGCATTTTTATTAATACCAAAAACATCTAGCTGGATAATCTATTTTTTATATTATAATTCTATTATAAAAGTTCCAGTGATTTCATACCTTTATAAAATACAAAATGACTAACCTACAAAGCTGTCTGGAGAAACAGTTAGCCTAAATAGCAGACCTCTTGAATAACAGTTCAGCACGCTGTGTCAAACACCAGACATGCACTGTACTGACTAGCTCTCTTTCCTGTCATGGAAATTTACTGAGCAGTACTTGCTCGGGGCTCACAGAAATCAACCTGTTAGCAAGATGGTTTTGCAGTTTCATACTGACAAAACACCAACAGTGAGACAATATAAAGATGTTATTGGAAAGGTCATTAGTTCTGCTTTGACTTATGGGATAGAATGATGATCTCTATGATGGCCTATTTTTATCTTTATAATTTATATAGAGGGTTTCAAGGGATTTGGTCCAGAGCTTAATTTCTGTGCTGCACTGTTCAAATGGAATTATAGGACTACTGTACCAGTGAACCATTTACTTTTAACCCTCTGCAGTCCTATGTCGGGCCAGGTCCGACATTACAATTTTCCCTTTTTCTAGTCCGATGTCAGGCCTTATCCAACATCATCAAAAAGACTTAAAGCACAGGTCTCCAGTTGTTTTTGTTCCGGAAAATGCTGAGAAAACCTTTCAGTGGCTGAGTGAGATCGACAGGAGCTGAATGAAGTAGAAAAAAGAGCGTATCTGTTAGCCTCATGCACCACAGAGATAACATGGACATAACAAAGGAGGTAGCTGCTTCTGCATCCAGCGCTCAAAGAAAATCACAGAGCTTTTTGAGATGTTACAGTAATAAAATAATGACTTGGATCGCATTATTAAGGAGTTTGGTGATAAAACGAGTGATCAGTAGAGGATTTATCAGTATGCACATCTATAAAGAGGTATGTGAAAAATACAGCGAACAAGGGGTGGGGCTTGGCTGTAGATACAGTACTGAGTGTCCTTTTGCGATTCAGTGCCTTTTAAACCTGTTTTACTCTAAAAAAATATTTGAAATAGTGTGTGTAAAATAAACAGCGTGTGTGAAAACACATTGGACCTGACGCGCCTGACAAGCGCTGAATAAATTGACTGCAAAGGGTTAAATATAACTTCTGTGTCTTAAGCTAGATCCATCACTACACAGATCTTGGTTCATTAGTGTAATAACCATACTGGGCCATTTTCATCATTGTCTGACATCATCATGTCTATGCATGTCTATAAAGAGGTATGTGAAAAATACAGTGAACAAAGGGTGGGGCTTGGCTGTAGATACAGTACTGAGTGTCCTTTTGCGATTCAATGCTTTTTAACCCTTTGCAGTCCATTTATTCAGCACTTGTCAGGCGCGGCAGGTCCAATTTATTTTCACATGTTTATTTTACACGCGCTGCTTCAACTATTTTTTTTCAGAGTAAAACAGGTTTTAAATGCATTGAAAAAATGCATCTGAAAAAAAAAAATAATTTAAACAGCGCATGTAAAATAAACAGTGCATCTGACAACAAATTGGACCTGACGTGCCAGATAAGCACTGAATAAATGGACTGCAAAAAGTTAAATCCCCTTTTTTTCTGATTCACTAAACTGAATGAATTGCTATTTCAATTTCATGGAGCCAGACCATTTGGGTATTTTGTGTTGATTTGGTTTACAAAGGTTTTTGGCACATTCTGCCCAATGTCTATATAATAAAATATTAAGCAGTGAATTCTGGCAGGTGACATGGCACAGCTCATGTTACTGTACTTCCTTTCTCACCCAATATGCACTGTATAAAGAAAAGCTTTTAAAAGTATTGTGAAGTTTACCTCCACAAAGTCACTTGTGCTGGTCAATGCTTGTTTCTTAGAAAGTCAACTTTAGCACCAATGAATCACAAAATGAAATCTGTGTGGTGTCTGTTCAGTGGGATCTATTTTTTTTTTTTTTTGAGGCAACATGATTTGGGCTTGAAAACAGAATTTTCTACTCTGTCTCCAACCTTACACAGAAACAATGACACAGTCAGTTAATAAATTGAATGACATCGGAGAGACAAATACTGAAAAAAGCTATTTTTAGCAGAGTATTCCATGCACATTTAAACACGCAGCTGTTGGAAAGGTACAAGGACCCAGATGCCAAACACAGCATATTTTCAATAGAAGTGTCTCAATTAATTAAAGCAATTTTATGAAATTGCATTACTATAATTGTAATACAGATTTTTAGTGTCTGCAATAAAAAGTAAAGACAAGTCAGATGCTGTGCCAAACTAACAACGCTTCCATTTTCTCTCAGTTCAAACACTTACACTATGGGGAGTCCCACAGATCTTAAAATTAACTAAAAGTTATTGTAGACCACAGACTTGCCACTTGCTAAGTACAGCCCTATTGAAAATTTCCACCACAAGCATGGAATCTTGTTTTTGCAGCCCTGCAACAAACAAACAGCCTGTAATAACCCATAGCCCCCAAAGACCACTAACAGTCAAGCTCTTTGTTTCTGAAATAAAAACTTCATGACTGATGCTTATGACATTTTCAGTATTACATGGTGTGACATTTTTATATTAAAAGTTCAGTTTTATAAAAAAAAGTTCTAGCAATTCCCAACTTTGCACGATAGCTCTGAGAGTGAAAACTAAACAAGCCACCTCGCCCTTTTTTTTTTTTTTTGCAAAATAATCTCAGAAGCTAAGAGTACTTATGTCCAATGAAAAACAGTTTGTGTTTTTTTAAATATTAAATTTACTACAATATTTGAAGCAAAGTTATAGTGATCCCTCAGACTGGAGTAGGAATCATGGCTGTTGTGGAGACCAATTGAGTTTGAGTTTGAAACAAATATAGTTTGTGACTTGATCTACCTATCTATTTGCAATCCATTTACTATGTGCATTTAGCACCTTTTAGTCCATGCATCTACTTCAGTAAGGCAAACTAAATTTATATTCCACATTACTCCAACAATATGATTTTGAAAATTAAACACAAAAGTGTTAATAAACCAAGCAGAAGTTATCTTTATTTAAAGTAACATATATTCTAGAAAGTGGACATAATTGACTGATCAACAATAACTTAAACCCGCTCACAGTTATGATTGGAGGAGGCCCATGGCCACCTTTTCTCCTATGTGAACGCTCCAAAAAAGAAAAGGCAGCCCAGGGCCGGCCTGGATTTAGGCCACCGTTCCGATGTGGCCCAGGGCCTACAATCCGAGACCAAGTCCGGCCTTTACATATATATGAACACAAAGCAGTTACGTTACGTAGCTCAGTAGACCCTGCCATACTCCCACGTGGGCAAAAGGTAACTAGAAAGCTGAATGCTGGGCTAGGCAAGAAGGAAGTGGATTAATATCGAATGGTAATTATTTCTACATCATACAACTTTAATTATAAAAAATATTACATTTAAAAAGATCTAACGGGTTAGCATTCAGGTAGTTTCTTTCACGTAATATATGAGCTGCAGTGCATTCATAATTATACTTCATTTGTCACAATTACATTTTCTTCCTGTTAATTAGAAACTAAGCTGTATAAAAACTGCAGGATTGTGGAGCTTAATAATGATCAATAATGCTGGTGACTTGGCATATTCAGCCACCATTGTTTATTTTGCATGCAACGATATACATTGTGCGCCTTCACATTAAAATGCGATCATTTATTTTTGTTGCTTGCTTACCAGTCTTTACTGGTAATGGTTAGGGACTAGAGTATAATAATAACCAGTAAGCAACAGAATAGTTTAACGATTGTAAACAAAGACGGTATTCATGCAGGTTAAACAAATATGTATAAATGAGAAGAAACATGTGTAATGTATTTAACAGTACTTAATGCCATGTCTTTCCTTAGGATGGAGCAGTAGTAGTTAGGTGGTCAGTCGTGAGTTTGTCTTGTGAATGTCAGTCAATGTGTACAACCTGATAGTCATTTGCAATCTGAGTGAAGTATCCATTATGAAAATAAATATTTATACCTGTCAACACTAGCAAGTTGCTGTTTCCCCGCTTTCTAAAGGTCTCTGTGTTCTTAGGAGAATAATGTGATTTTGGATGGGGGTAAGCTCAGACCGTCACCTTGTTACATACCATAACAGTAAGTCAAAGTAGTCAATATGTTTGTTTTTTTAATGTATGCCATAAAATTGCTACTGTGCTGCATTGAAAAAAAAATATCCACCCACTCCTCGTTATATCGCCCCTCGCTATACTGCAGATTCGGATATATCGCGGTCCTGGAGTTGGCTCTCCATTTTTACTGTCTAACTGCGTATGCCTAGCCACAATATACATAGGCACTTACAATTACTGTTTGTTTTATTTCGTTCTGCACATCAAACAAAAATATACAAAGCAATTAAAAACAAAGCATTAATATCACACTGTTATCATATACACACACAATGCACAACAACACAAAGCAAATTAAAAACCTTGCTGAAGCGGTTTTTATTCTAGCCAATGAGGTGTTCACTTGTGGCAGCAATGCATAAGCAAAAGCCACAAGGCAGTGACGTCAGCTTCCTAGCAACAAGCCTCCGACTGTATATTTGGAATTGATTCTTTCAATGCAGTGAGTTTGTGCATTTGAGAAAGGAGAGGAAGACTCGTGAAATTAATTGGAGACTGAAGTTGATGAGAAGCAATTACCCTCCACTGTACGAATTAAAACAGTGTGCTGCTTTTTATACGAAAAATGAGAAAAAGCAGGTTGCATAGAGGATTTATACTGGACCCTGACGCACCCGATAAAACGAGGGAGTGGTTCTACAGTATTTGTTAGCCTATTTGTATTTACATGGGTCTCTTGCTATATCGCGGCCCTCGATATATAGCAGATTTATACTGGACTCCGACACTCGCTACATAGGGAGTGGGTGGTGTATTAATAAGAAACATCTGCTACAAAAGGATTACTGTATATATAGTGCAGGCTATCGTTCCATAAAATTAAAAAAAAACAAACAAGCACTTTGCCACATTTTAGGCCTACTTTTCAGTCACATATGTGAACGTGCAAAGGTGTTTTAAAAACGCCAATGTGAACATGGTTACAGACCTAAATATGAGCCGGTCCTGGGCCGGCCCAATAGTGTGAACGCGGTCTCATTCCGCAGACATGTCTGTGTGCTCGAATGATCCAAAGCCATTCTATCAAACTCTTCTCATAAATATACAAGACGTTAGTATGTCAACATGCTTGGCAGCAGGACAAGATCTGCTTAACAAACAGCTTTAGGTGGATGGCAACTTGCAAATGCATAGACCTATGCAATTATGTGGGTTCTGTTCACTAATCAAAAGAAAGAAAAAAACAGATGCCTAAATAAACTATACATGAAGTATCAAGAATTGGGCCAAACCACTACAGCTATGGGATATTACTGAACACTAAAAAAGTGTTGTTTGGAACATAATTTTTGTGTTCAAAATTTAAGTTGTAACAGTCAAAAAGAACATTATTTTCTTTTTAGTCTCTGATTACTGGGGATGATTTAAGATATTTGCCTAGTTTATTTACTGAAATAGTTATTTCTGGATGTAGAATGGACACCACGGATTTTCATAATTTTGGTAACAAAGGGACTTCATATGTCACAAACTGTCACAGTGCTCCTTTTAAGCTTTTGAAGCAGTGTAATGGCTATACCATTTTAATCTAATAATATATTTTTTATTTTAATCGGATTTGACAAAACTACAGATAAAACTTGTTTGATTCAAGTTTCTGTGTAATTTTGTCATTTCAACATAAGTGAAAGTTTGAAATCTAAAGTAGTCCTACTTTAAGTCGTTGTAGTAATGTCACAATTAAACAGCAGGTATCAGTTTTTGGAACAGAGCCTTTCTTGAAAAAATGTCTTTACAGAAAAATGTCTTGGGAATCATGAAAATACCTTGCTCTCTGACAACTACATGCTTGTGATATAAAGTTTAAAGTAAATAAATTGGAAGCACTGTATGTTCAATTTACAATTTACACGAAAAGAGCTCATAGTGGCAAAGTTTAAAGTTTTTGAACATCTGTTTTCACATTAACCCAAGCAGCCTAGACACAAAATCCAACTACAGCTCACCACAGCAACAGACATCAAGGAAGCCAGACTGCTCGTCATGCCATTCGGATCTACAGCACTAGCAGATACAGCAACAGTCTTGCCCCACAGGAAAAAAAACAGACCATTCTTTTCAAAAATTAGGCATAAAACCCATGATACACAGTTCTCCAATTACTGTTGAATTTTTACAACACAAGCATTCAGTTGAACGCGACCAAGGATCATGAACTCATCTTATAAAACTGATTAAAAAAAAGAGAGAGAAAAAAAATTAGAAGAGGAAGAAACATCCATTCCAGTGCTAAAATCAAATTACAAATTCCACTGCACAGGGCACAGGGAGGCTCTTATGGATCTGTGGGCATACTTTAAGGGCTTGATTAAAAATCAGCCTTGTAATGCACCAGGGAAAGGGGGGGGGGGGGGGGGGGGGGGTACAGAAGGTTTGCTGACTGGAGGGATATTATTTTGTTTAAAGTAGGCTGTACAGTGCATGTGACTGTATTATTGTATTTGTTTTTAAAGTTATTGTGGCGAGGTACGCCCGCCCCTGTGCGTATCGTATGTATGTATGTATGCATTGGTGCATGGGGTGTGGTATTTTAAAAGTAAATGTATTTGGGCACGTGTCTTTCACAAGTAGGTCACGTGCACACTGTGCGTGGACTCGATTGATTAATTAATATGCAATCGAGTCCCGGCACAGCTACATATAAGAGACACAAATCTCTCACTCCTGGTTGGGTATTCAGGTTGGACGTTAATTATTTTTCAAATAAACCATATTAACAAGTTTCAGCATTGATAACGTTTAGCCTACAAAACACAAAAACAAACAAAAAAGGCAAGTGGCCCCTGAATGTACTCAATAACAAAATTTAATGGATTTACATTTATTCTAAACGGAACAGTAGTGATATACAAGCACTGCTGTGTGTCCACTACCCGAAGTCCTAATGCACAATAGTGCTAATCATGTTTACTTTAATATAATTATAAATCATAAATAGTACATGACGTGCATTTTAGCCTTGCCTTTTTGCGCAGGACCCTTAATTTCAGTTTTTATAAGTTTGTTTTGTTACGAAATAACGATAAAACCTTTATAATTATTTAGTGGTAAGTAGTATGCAAAGTTAACATTCAATATAGGTGCAGTTGAGCTGCCACGTGTTCCAAAATTACAGAGGAAAAAAAAACGACACTATGATTCTGTACCTGACAATTATCGTTATTTTCTTTATACGTTATTTTTTTTGTTTGACCGTTTTTAACAAAATGCATATTGTCTTTTATTTAGCAGTTTTAAATTACTAAAACCCATAACTTAGAGAAACATTTTGATTACATTACGTACACTGGTTTGTAATTAAGTTAGTTTAAGTAATAATATTAACATACTTAACTAATAAACAATTTAATCCATACATTTTTAATATAAATGAGGTAACTCTTACCGTTGCACTGTGATCTCGTGTTGAACTGGTATTTTGAACAAGCCTCTTGTCAACTTGGTTAAAGTTGCATCAGCTGGCAGTCTACCCCTTTCTAAGTAACAGGGCGTCCTTGCTTTTTTTTTTTTTTTTTTTTTTTTTTTACCGCCCCACCTCATTTTTTGGAAATACGGCAGAGCAAAACTCCTTCACCAATACCACCACTGCGCATTGGACAAACTGCACAATTAGAGCAGACGAATATCCAATACAGACTGGCTTGACAAAAAAGTTTTGATCTCCCCCCCATCTCCATATGTATGCATGCATGTATGTATGTATGTATGTATGTATTATTATTATTATTATTATTATTATTATTATTATTATTATTATTATTATTTATTATTAGTCGTAGTAGTAGTCGTAGTCGTATTGGTGTTATTAGTATCGTTATAACGATGTGCATGAACGTCCTTTTTCTACGATACGATTTACTAACTGCGTATCAACACATCATAATCATTACAAAGTAGCATCGTATATGTTGTACATAAGCAGGAATTTATAAGTAAAACTAAGTGTGACTTACCTGCTTTGCTTAACTTTTATTTATTTTAACAATTGTGCTGGTGCTTTCCGCACATTCAGAGATGGGGTGGTTACCTAGGTAACCAATGTATGCGGGGCTTTTGCAGTTATGGCAAATATTCTAAGAACGATACACCTTAGAACAGTAGCCTCCAACCTTTTAAAAAGCAAAGTCACCTTTTGAACCAGTATGACCAAAGATCTACACTCCAAAAAAATCGCGAAAAATAATGGGTTATATTTATGTTTCTGTTACAAAGCAATACCTAATTGTATTTTTATATAGAAAGTGTGACACTTGTGAATGCACATTTTTTGCCAGCTTCTTGAAGTTTGGGTTGTGGTTTGAAACAGCCAGTCTGGTGCAGTCTGGAAGATGGCTGTGGTATTTCGACTTTCATTTTCATATGTGAGAAAAGAGTTTCACACAGGTAGGTAGAACCAAAGTAAGCTTTCACCTTCAGAGCAGGTGATGACAGAAGAGGGTACGTTTCTCTGTTAAGAATTCCCCAAAAATCACAGTCCTTGGACTGAGCTTTCAACTGAAAATCACCATGCAAGGTGACAATTTCCATTTCTACTTCATTACTTTGGGCAGCTAACCCACCAATGTCCACTTGCAGGAACAGATTTGCGACAAACAGCACAATTGACTCCATCAACACTAACGAAATCACCTGTTGAATTCTTCTGCCAGTTTAGTTAGACGTGCACAGAACAGCTAATCTGCTGGTGGTGGAGGAGTGGAGGGGGCTAGAGGGGGTGTAGGGAGAAATGATAGTCTGGAGATAGGAGGGAGCAGAAAGGTTGAGGCAGCGATAGACGAGTACAAGAGTTTTTCCAGGGATGCTCCATACCCTCAGATTTGATTTACTTTTTTTTTTTTTTTTTTTTTTTTTTTTTTTTTAATTTGAATTAGCCATTGTTACTATTTTGGGGTTTTAAAAATGATGGCAATGATGTTCCTCTGCAGTTTCTACTTTGTATGTAACACTATGGGCACTGTGTTTTCTGAGTGCATACGATACCCACGCTTCATTGAGTCCTGTTTTTTTTCATTCCTGCCTCATGTGTCTCTAGGAGATCGCAAATAGTACTGACTATGATGCAGGCTGTTTGCAGACCCCATTGGACAAACAAGTTCCCTGGGAATCCAGGGATTGACCAAGCGTTAATTATTAAGCACACTGTTATAGTTTTGTTGACAGCTTGCTCAATCTGTGCCATTAAGGGACTGTCATGACTTTGTTTTATACATGTTTTGTTGGGGGGTTGAATTAGTTTTAAATCACATTTGCCTTAACCATGACATTGGTATTTGACTCATATTTGACATGGTAGAAGAGGTGTGTAACCCGTTATGACTCTTCAGCGTGTACAGAATCAGCTTGGCTCCTTGTGACTTATGTAAAGAAATAATGTGGAAATCACTGAGAGGGAGAACTTAATACACTTGATAAATTAAATCACATTTCTGCTAGTATTTCTCCATACTAAACGTTAAATACATTTTCTTTTTTGTACCCTTAAGTAAAGAAGTTAAAAACACCTTCTCTTTATGCAGTGATGCACCAGGAGTTGGTAATTCTGTATAATTTTGGCCAGTCAGTATAGAAGCTTTCATTAGGCACTGTGTGTATCTATCATTAGAAATCATATTACATTTGTTTGCTCAATTTCTGCATTGCTACAATACAAAGTTTAAAAGAATATCTTGATCTGAATCCTCTTAAAGCCCTTACTCCAGTCTACAGTCATTCTTTACTTTTTTTTTTTTTGTAAAATTCCATGTTTATTTTACAAAACTGACAAAACTTGAGAGTGCTGGAGAGACCTTGAACTGTTTGACAGGACTGGTTAAAGTTCTGTAAAATATCAGGGGGTGTTTTCCTCTTTTCAAAAAAAAATGTTACCATAATACACTCTCAATGCAACCTTTGAAAATGCAATGCTTCTTTATGACAAAAGTGTTAATGTACAAAAGTGTTGTTTAACTTGACACTGTTTTTACATTGATTTCCAGTGCTTGAAAAGAGGCTGCGTTTATTTTATTTTTTTTTTTAATGTAAGTGAGGAAGAGCATTTTAGATCCCCTTGATGCATTGACAGTGACAATATTCTGGGCTCCTTTCAGCACCCCATTAGTTCAGGTAATTAATCCTTATTGATAGATAGATAGATAGACACACACGCACACACACACACACACACACACACACACATTTAGACTAAATCCATTTTCATAACACATGTTTCAATACAATGTGAAATTAATATATAATAAACAAATGAAGCAGGGAACAGACTTAGCCGTTTGTCAATTGTTTAAGTTTTACTTGGCCCTTTTAAAAAATATCACACAGTATATGTAAATTGTTTTGGTCAGATGCATGTTTTTGTTATTTTATATGATTTAAATTTTTAATAACTAAAACAGAAATATTAGATTAGAACCATTTCTTAAAGGGGCCACGGCAAATTTTAGACCGATATAAAGACTGAAAATACAAAATAAATATGGCACACAGCAGGCAATAAAGCCGTCTTCATTTGATCGTTGAACCAATAAATGGGCAATAATGAAACAGAATTTGTGAGAATTCTTTCTTTAGTTAAATTAAAAAAAAAATCCTATTAGTCGCTCATCTCAGAACTATACTATTGGTGGTGGGGGGGCACATTTAAAACACGTTTCGTTTCTATATCCTGTTATAAGCCCTTTATCTAAGGTGTAAACGCTGAAGCTGGGAGAGAGACAAATACATTAAATAGAGAATCAAACCAGTAAACTAGCTAGTTATTCGTACAGTCAGTTGGTTACTTCTGTAGGCCATTAAGTAAAACTGTGCCTGTAAATAAACACTGTTTTGTATCGAGCTGTGTCGGATTTGATTAGTGTGTTCAAATTCACAGCTGTGCTTTCGTTGGTGTTTTTTTTTTTTTTTTTTTTTTTTTTTTAAACGACCATGATGTTCATACGTAAGTAATGAGAGCGCAGTACCCAATTGTTGAACAATACTGTTAATTGTATACTGTAAACACATTACACTAGATATTGATTGTTCATAACAAATAAACTGAAGTGCTGCCATTGCCTTCACAGATTAACACAATCAGACAGTGTCCTGCATACTTTAAATGGGTTTGAAATGTAAACATGTAGAACCATACAAACACCATTTCCAATTAAACATGTATTATTTACATCATTTTTTACCTTGAACAACAGAAATTTGTCTGTATGGCATGATTCTGCAGAAATTCATTATTTTAAAGTTGCCCCAATTCCCCAGTTGATTCATCTGCCGTCATTTTAACTAAGGGACTTGGTTTTAATATGGGACCAGAAAAAGACTTCGAAAAGTATGGCAATGTAAATTGTGAAGATGTGCCACCTTGTGGCAGGTATAGGAATTTGATTTCGTCTTTGTACATTTGGCTCACAAAAGCATAGTTCAGTAATTGTGTACTCTTTAACATGTATGGTCAAACAGTTATAACACAAATGTCTTTGGCAAAGATGCATCTTTAACATTTTATAACTTTTATAACTTTTATCGTACATTTTTCTATAACGTTAGTGCTGGTATTACAATGTGTTTTAACCATTACCCTGGAAATCCATGCATCATACACATGGGAGGAGTCATACGCAAAAAAACAAAAACAAACACTCATCATATAATAGACATACCCCCCCCCCCCCCCCATATGAAGCGTTCTTACCTTTATATAAGTTACTGATCACAAGATGTGTCAGCCGCACAAAGAGCACAAGAACACTGTGAGGTTTTCACTAACACTACTGTGCAGAATAAATGCGTTTATTTATTTTTTTCTATGGGTAATATTCTTCCTATGCATTGGGACGTGGGACGTTTGTTAGGAAATCGGGACTGCCCCGTCCATATAGGGTCTGTTGGCATGTATGCTTCTTTTTTCATTGAATGGATAGTAATTACAAATTAAAAGTGAAATTATGCTTTTGGCTGATTTACAGTGGCTTGCGAAAGTATTGACCCCCCCTTGGCATTTTTCCTATTTTGTTGCCTTACAACCTGGAATTAAAATTGATTTTTATTTGGATTTCATGTAATGGACATACACAAAATAGTCCAAATTGGTGAAGTGAAATGAAAAAAAGAACTTGTTTAAAAAAATTCTAAAAAATAAAAAACGGAAAACTGGCGCGTGCATATGTATTCACCCCCTTTGCTATTAAGCCTCTAAATAAGATCTGGTGCAACCAATTACCTTCAGAAGTCACATAATTAGTTAAATAAAGTCCACCTGTGTGCAGTCTAAGTGTCACATGATCTGTCACATGATCTCAGTATATATACACCTGTTCTGAAAGGCCCCAGAGTCTGGAACACCACTAAGCAAGGGGCACCACCAAGCAAGCGGCACCATGAAGACCAAGGAGCTCTCCAAACAGGTCAGGGACAAAGTTGTGGAGAAGTACAGATCAGGGTTGGGTTATAAAAAAATATCCGAAACTTTGAACATCCCACGGAGCACCATTAAAGCCATTATTAAAAAATGGAAAGAATATGGCACCACAACAAACCTGGCAAGAGAGGGCCGCCCACCAAAACTCACGGACCAGGCAAGGAGGGCATTAATCAGAGAGGCAACAAAGAGACCAAAGATAACCCTGAAGGAGCTGCAAAGCTCCACAGCGGAGATTGGAGTATCTGTCCATAGGACCACTTTAAGCCATACACTCCACAGAGCTGGTCTTTAAGGAAGAGTGGCCAGAAAAAAGCCATTGCTTAAAGAAAAAAATAAGCAAACACGTTTGGTGTTCGCCAAAAGGCATGTGGGAGACTCCCCAAACATATGGAAAAAGGTACTCTGGTCAGATGAGACTAAAACTGAGCTTTTTGGTCATCAAGGAAAACGCTATGTCTGGCGCAAACCCAACACCTCTCATCACCCCAAGAACACCATCCCCACAGTGAAGCATGGCGGTGGCAGCATCATGCTGTGGGGATGTTTTTCATCGGCAGGGACTGGGAAACTGGTCAGAATTGAAGGAATGATGGATGGCGCTAAATACAGGGAAATTCTTGAGGGAAACCTGTTTCAGTCTTCCAGAGATTTGAGACTGGGACGGAGGTTCACCTTCCAGCAGGACAATGACCCTAAGCATACTGCTAAAGCAACACTTGAGTGGTTTCAGGGGAAACATTTAAATGTCTTGGAATAGCCTAGTCAAAGCCCAGACCTCAATCCAATTGAGAATCTGTGGTATGACTTAAATATTGCTGTACACCAGCAGAACCCATCCAACTTGAAGGAGCTGGAGCAGTTTTGCCTTGAAGAAAAAAAAATCCCAGTGGCTAGATGTGCCAAGCTTATAGATACATACCCCAAGAGACTTGCAGCTGTAATTGCTGCAAAAGGTGGCTCTACAAAGTATTGACTTTGGGGGGGGTGGGGGGGGTGAATACTTATGCACGCTCAAGTTTTCTGTTTTTTTGTCTTATTTCTTGTTTGTTTCACAATAAAAAATATTTTGCATCTTCAAAGTGGTAGGCATGTTGTGTAAATCAAATGATACAAACCCCCAAAAATCCATTTTAATTCCAGGTTGTAAGGCAACAAAATAGGAAAAATGCCAACGGGGGGTCAATACTTTCGCAAGCCACTGTACTTTTGCTGTATAAAGTCTCTGGCAGTTCTCGCTGAACTTGATGTGAGGAACTACTGTTCCTCTCAATCTCAATGAATGTGCAAAGTACAGTTCTAAGTCAAGTATAGGCTGGATAGAAATAAAGGTTAGGCCAACTGGCTGTTTCAGTGAAAAAAAAACAAAAAAACACAAGTAATACGTAACATTTACCATTGATCATGAACAGAATAGATAAAGAAGATCTTTGATCATTAATTCAGCAACATCTATGACAAAAGGAAGAGAATATTCATTACATCTGAAGTTACTGCCAAAGCAAAAGTTCTGTACTTTACTCCATCCTGTCTGTTTTTTGAGAGGCCGAGGTCCTTTATATCTATGTAGTCTAAGAGCCCAGAGGTGAAATTTGAGTGCCCCCACACCTCCCCAAAGAAAAGGTTTGGCATTTATATTATACCATTATTTATATTATACCTTAAAGATGAACTTTAGCTTGGATGTACTTTTTTCTGATATCACCATTTATATACATTTTGAAATACAGTATGTTTCCTACCTCATAGTTAATTGAAGTGGTCTAAATAAACAAAAGTACTTTCATCTGTCTGCCTCAATAATAGCTAGCTATATATTTTTTAAATACCTAAAATCAATTTTGCCGGTATAATCAAGTTTATTTAATGTAAAGTATTTTAAAACTTAAATTTCCATTTGATTAGTGAATAATAAATAAGGGACCTTAGCAGCAGTCAAAAAAGGGTCCTCTTCCTTTATAATAATAATAATAATAATAATAATAATAATAATAATAATAATTAGGGGCCCCTTCTGAGTTCTGCACCACAACACTGGTAGTTGTTGTGAATACTGTTAAATCAAATGCTATATTGATCAGTCACAAATTAGAGAAGGGAATGATTATCTTTTCTAGACATACTGTAAGTACTTTAACACCCAGGTACTCAAGTATTGGAGGTACTTGTAAAATTGCCTTGCAGATGTCTTCGGAATTATCAGGAGAGCCAGACTATTATCTGTCATTCTGGTTGCCAGTTTCAAAAAGAGCCTTAGTCTTCAAGATGTCTGCACCTGACTTACACAAAGGGTTTGTCAGTTGTATCTGAAACTATGGTGGGTGAAGATCATTTTTCTCCTGGGTGAAGCTCCTTGTTAATTTTCAGCAGGGGAACTTGTCATTTTTTTTTTTTAATCAACATTCAACAACGCATAAAACATAAACATAACATATAACTTATAACTTAAAGGTCACTGGTTCAAATCCCACTACTACCACTGATGATCATCAGTTAAAATCCCACCTCTGCCACTGACTCACTGTGCGACCCTGAGCAAGTCACTTAACCTCCTTGTGCTCCATCCTGCGGATGAGATATTAAATCAATTTCCTATTGTAAGTGACTGCATATAATACACAGTTTACAGCATTCATCTGTAAAGTGCTTTGTGATGGTGGTCTAATATGAAAGGTGCTATACAAAAATGAAGATATTATTAATATGGCTTCCATATTGGGGTCATGAGACTTTCAATTCTAGATAATAAAGACCAAATGTTTTGAGCTTTTGGCTTCACATATGATACATTGTGTAAGGTACCAGGGAGGGGGTTAAAATCCTTCCCTGCTAAAAACCTTGTGAGAATGCACATTTGGGTATTATGGGGTTTAATTGTGTAATTGTTTAATTGTTTAGTAATCCCGTGCACCTGATGGTAGTTGTAAATTAGAGCCAGGTGCAGGGTATTTAAGAGAGGCAGCCAGTCTGTTCCAGGCTGCTGAGAGAAGAGCCCGACTGTGTGAGTGAGCAGTCGTATCAAAGGTGAAGTACGGAGTGAAGCCCGTGTGAGTTTGTATTTGGTGTTGGTGTCAGGTAAACGGCTTAGCCGTCCTGAATGTTAGTTAGGTTCCTGTTAATGTGAGTTAGAGCTCCGAGAGAGCTAGGTGTTTGTTTCTGTTTTGTTTGTTTTGTTTAATTTATTTGATTGGTGTTTATTAAAAGTGCGCATCAGCGCTAAAGCAATTCCATTTCTGTGTCCTGGGTCTGGTCTTAAAGGGGCAACGAACTCAGTGCGAGGATCGTTTACAATATCTTTAGTCCACTTTTCCCAACCTGGAATTCAATTGTGGGTGTTGTACAAGAAAAATGGTTTGTTTGCTTATAAGTTTGGCCAGAATTGCAGCATTTAACATTGACAGTTCGGGCTTATTGTGGAAAACAAGGTGGAGGGCACTTTTTTGGCCCAGGGTCAATAGTTCTAGGTATAATGTGAAAACTCAGCCAGTATCTAATTTATATAACCTGTGATGTTAGAGGTCAATTATTTGACTATTGACCAATTGTGATTATTGGATGTTATTACTGACTAGTAGTAATACTCTGAATTCTATAACTTATGCAATAGTTGTATAAATGACCAAATTAAATATCATTGCTTCTTGTTACACATGTTTATGCTAGAGAGAGGTTTGCTGTGACTTGTGATTGCACCAGCTTGTGGAACTTCAATAAATGATAGGATACCTGATAATTACCATCCACTGTAGGCATCAAAGGTACGAGATATTTCATCTCACCTGGCACAGAGATGGCTCATTAAAACAATACACCTCCAGTTTGATTTATTATCGAGAATTACATAATCTCATTCACAGTGCCGCGTTTTAAATAGTTTTTTCATTTATGTAATAACACCTTTTAGCGGGCTGCTATAGAAACAGTATCATGGAAAACTCGACATCGAGCAGCATATAGGTCTGCGTCTGCATCTATCCATATTCAACGAATAAATTAATAATGTAGGCCTACTGTCCAATGTGTCGCAGACTATACCTACAGCAATGACAATAAGAATGCCATAATTGCTATGAAACGTATATCAGCGAGTTGACAACACCATCTGAAAACAACTCAAATTTTCCATGGTTTACGATATGCATGCGTCTTACCTTAAACTGTTTTTATGGCTATCGTTTTCCGTCCTCAAGGGGGCGCCCCTGTTATACTCTTTAAAATCAGGAGTAATCAAGTAAAATCTGCAAACTCACCTCACTGTTAATTGGCATCATCTATTTCTGTAAAACGCAGATAAAGCTGAAGAGACACGGACTGTCCAAGTGCTGCAAGCCTCGTGGTGAGATAGACGTTCCTTGAAAGGTTAAAGTAAATAGATAACTGCCATTTAGTTTGGATTCCACGTCTAGGCTCGTCTAATTTATAATAGAATCATCCCCTGCTTTGCTATATGAAAATAGTACAGTAATTATATTAAATTGTATTTTCCTAAAGAACAGATTTATGTTCTGCTCCACACTATAATTGTTTAAGAATTAAACATAACTCTTATGCGCAATTGAACATGTACTATAAAGTTTATTTTGGTAATACTTGCATTACATTTGAAAAGAAACACTAAAATCTGCTTTTAATCTGTTTCGCAGGACTTGTATTTAATTCTTCAACATTTCGGTTTACAGTGCGGTGAATAGTTTAAAGTTTTTAGTTTGTCCCCCTGTCGCAACACATGCATTCATTGTATTTCATTGCTTTATATTTTATTAGCACTAACAATGATACTGTTGGCCTTTTCTTGAAGATATTCGGCACTTTGTTCAGTTGTTCGATTTATAATTTGTAGGTATTTTAAAGAAGACACATGCTATAGACACCATGTGCCTACAGGCGTCAAAGTGATTAGATGAAAGAATGTTTAATCTTCTGGGTTGGCTCCAATGTGAAGTTATGATCATTTATCCTTAAATACAATCATTCATATATATAATATATATACACACACTGTACTTAAAGGATATAGCCTACTGTATTGTCAGACAATAGTTGTTTTTTTGTGAGGGTTACTAGGTATTTATTTATTTGTACCTGTATTGGATAGACATACAGTAAAATCTAAATAATGTATTTGTTAACACATGTTATAAATGAATTAAATAGGATAGAATAAGAGTTAGCTCAAGCGATGTGGTTTAGAACGTACACTATACTACCATCGTTTCCAGCAGTGAAGTAATCTTCAGAAAATACAAGATAATTTCATTCAAGTAAAGAAAAAGGAAAGAAAACAGTCCATCAATTGAAATAATGCTGAAGCGGTTAACTCACAAAGTCCATTTTGGCACGCTGGCACAATGTAAAGAGAAGAGAAACAAAATATGTTTAAGTAATGATAAACACCACTTTCCGTTTCTCCCAAGGTAATCCCTATATTATATTTGATACATGCTGCTTAAAGTTGCGTTACCTTAAACTGGTAATTCAGGTTAACGCGCTTTGTTCATTCTGCCTTTTCTTGACAAAAATAAATACAACTTCAAACGTGTATAATACAATTCACTCACTATGCCATTTTTTTGGGATAGTGTTCAGTCAAAATTGGATGTTAAATTGTTCAAACAAATCTACTTATTTTTAGCGCCTAATTGTATGTATTTGAGTCTTTTGTGTCAGCAAAACAAAATCATGTTTCAGAGAACAGAGGGTAAAGGGGACTTGCAAAATTGAATTGCAGTAGGGTATTTTGAAAAAAAAAAAAGTATTCTGATAGTACGGAAGACCTCTTTTTTAATATTGCATTTATTTTTCTCAAAACACACAACATACATTGCTCATATTTTTAAATTTTTTTCCCCCTTTGGATAACCCTACCAACAGTACAAAAGCATCCACTTTAAAATTAGAAGATAAACACCACATATTGCACTTTTGAAGTGAATTATTTAGCTTTTTGCCTTCGTCTGCATAGAAATACCAATACAATAATAATAATAATAATAATAATTAACTTTTTTGGAGAGCTATATGAGGCCAGTAAACAAGTGGTTAATAACTTCTGCTAAAAAAATAAGTTTCAAGTATATGTGTAATAATAATACAGTTCATTTATATCTTTACAAAGTGTACAACTTCATTAAACAAGGCAGTCCAACAGTACCGGATTCTGTAACTCGAGAACATCAAAAACAATTATGTTTTACAGACCAAAAGGAATTAACTAGACGAAACAAGCAAACATTTTATACACAAAGATTTTTTTTTTTTTTTTTTTAAGTTATAATACACAGATATTCTTAGTATCGAATAGTTCCCACAGTTCAAAAAGTTATTTCGTTTTGTCTCTTGGCATGTAGAAAGCCGATGGTAGTTTTTCGAAGGCAATATTAACAAAAAAAGAATGTACAATCAAAAGTTCCTTTTCAAAAAGCTATGCACAACAATATACAACATGGGTCCCGCCCTGCTTTGTAAAAGTTGAAATGCCACAGCTGACGTCATTATTTGTATTAGACACATCAAGAAGGTTAACAGCTCTTTTTTCTTAAATACGAAGTCTTAATTTAGTGACACTTATATACATAAATTAACGTATTGTTTACCCAAAATATGTGATATCTTATAAATAGCCACTTTTTTTATTTTATAATATTATTATACTATTTTTTTAAATGTTCTTTTTGTTTTTGCTTTTCTTTTTACAGGTGTCTCTTCATGTGCAGTGCCAGGTGGTCGGATCGGGAGAAGGCCCTCTCGCACAGGTGGCATTGAAAAGGTCTGTGGCCAGTGTGTTTTCTGTAGTGGCGAGTAAGTTCATCAGACCTAGCGAATTTCCATCCACAGCCTTCCCAATTACAATGGTAAGGTTTCTCACCTGGAAAAAGAGACAATTTCTTATTAGTACTGAAGACAATTTGAAAGTCTGAAATACCGAGGTTCAATATAACTTCTGTTTAGATTAAAAATATTTCTTATAATTATACATTGTGTGTGTGTGTGTGTAGTTTACTTTATATTTCTAATCCAATTTGTTATGGAAATTTGACTAGAAGTGGTATTAAGCAGTTATGATCTTTTCTAAAAGACGTTAAATATACAAATAATTTTTATTTCACAAATTGTATAATAATAATAATAATAATAATAATAATAATAATAATAATAATAATGTTGCTTACCTGTATGAGTGCGCATGTGAGCTTTCAGATGAGAGCTTTTGGTGTACGTCTTCCCACAGCCTGGGAACTCGCAATTGTGGGTTGCTGTCCGCTTTCTTGCCCAGGTTCGGCGTCCTCGTTTGGGTTTGCAGTCTTCTGGGGCGCAGACGGGCGCAAAGAATTCCAGGTGCGGGGAAGACGGAGGAGTCAGCATCATACCACGCATGCCTTGGTGATGGACCTTCATGGGCTCTCTAAAGATATTGAATTGTCCGTGAAACTGAGGTGTGGCTTGGTGGTGGCCATAATGGTTTGCATATGAGTTGCCGAAATGGTACTGCTGATGAAAGGCCATATGCGTGTGGGGGTGCATATCAGCGATAGAGTGGCAGTTTTTTGGAACCATCTCTTCTAAGGATGTCGATTGCGGTACCCTATGGTGAACAAACCCACGATGTGGCACTTGATGACTATGCTGTTGGTGATGCATGGGAAACAGGGTTGACTTTTGGTCTACCATCTTCCCCATACATTCAGCTGCCATCATGCATGAGTGCTCCTGGTTCTCTGTTTTGATTTTTAGTCCCATGTGGTGCATATTCTCCAAGGGCATGGATAACTGACTAGGATTCCCCACGCTGGGTGTCCTAAGCTCTGTGTACTCCCTTCTATCCACGACTGCCTTCATGCTGTAGTCCTGTTGAATGTCACAAGAACCGTTGTAGTTCAGCTCTGGGGTTAGGAGTTCAGCGACCAGGCTGTGGCTTGGGCTTCCTGAAAAGCTATTGCTGTTACCGTAGTTGTTTGGCGTAGGATAGGAGCCGTCGCTGTCGTATACGGTACTGCAGCTCTCGGGCGTCTCAGGCAGAGGGTAAACTGATTGATGTAAAGAGTTATTCCCATTCTCAGATGCAATGGTATTGGACAGGATAAACTCTAAATCCAAAAATTTGCTTAAATCATCTTCGTCCTTTTTTAACGACGCTGACTCGACGACGTTGAATTCAACTTCAATGAGCGGCCTCGATTCGTTCACCGGTCCATTATTGTCATTCCGCCCCACCTTCCATCTCTGCAAGATGACAAGAGAAAAAAATATATTTGTAATTACAAATAAAACGTCAATGCAAAGTAACCAGTTTCTAGTCAAGTATGTTATTCAAATATTTCTGTCTTGTGATGCCTAAAGCTGTCATTAGAGAAAACCAAGACGAGCCAGCTTCAGGCATATGAAATGTAACCTGTCATCTAAAGCAGGTTATAAGGATTTTTACATGTTTATTATTATTATTATTATTATTATTATTATTATTTACTTTCTATTACTACACACCCAGTTGCTTTTAAAAGCATTTCACAGTATTGCATTTTGGTATTCAGTAAGTAGATACTGTTTTTTGCAAAAGATAGTTGGTAAAAAAACAAATGTAAAAATAAGAACATTTTAAATGAATTAGTCGTGCACCCTGTATCAGCAAATACAAAGGTATTAAATGTGTTGGTATAGGTTTTGAGCAACAACAAACATCCAATTACACAGTGACACCTTTGACAGTTTACAAACAAGACACCCCATGAAAGTTTAAAAAATAAAACTCACATGCACAATTTCTTCTTGTTTTTCATCCATACTCTGGTCAGCAAATGTGGAGATTGAAGGTAGCATGGCATCGGCGACAGCCATGGTAAATAGTTTGTTTTGACAGGCACAAACTCCTAGCAATTGTTCTCAATTCCTAAATCCAGTTAGTGAGGAAAAGTTGAGTTTTAGAAACTGTTCTACACGGCAAAAACTTTGCAACTGCTTGAACTTTGAAAGTGGCTGGATTGTTTTATCTCACCATAGCCCAGAAAGGCTTGGCTGGTGTTACATTTTAATTGGTGTAGCTGAAATGAGACCACGCCCATTGTACCTGCCCTTCTTACCTTTGCCAACAGACCGATTACTCTTCTTATGAGGGTGGAATTACATACTAATCTCAATAGCCTTTAATACTAAGAAACGAATATTACTGAAAGACAAAGCAGAACGTTTTCTTTCTTTCATTTTCTTAGATAAATAAAGCTGTTTTTTTGTGGTGTTGATAAAATAAAACCTGCACTACTTGGTACGTGTAATTTAATTGTAGTTAGACGTATGACTTTATGTAAAGATCAAGTTACAACCTTTATTGTGATCGTTTCAATTAAGACACTCGACGAGAACTGTGTCCATTAGAGAAAATAAGCAGGGTTTTGTTTTCTAATCCCTCGCTCTTAAATTGTTTATTTTGGTATTAGGGGAAAGAAGCACCCCGCGTAAAATCTGATAACAAACAAAATATGACGTGACTGATGAACACAGGTGCATATTCAAATAACCGTATGAGATTAAACAGGATAATGTGATTATATACTGCATTCCAATAACATTTGGAAAAAAAAAAAATAGGACTTCGTTTAGTTTACCATTTTTGATTTCGCAATTTAGTCTATAGCTATCTTTCAAATACAAAGCAGTTCCAATTTTATTTTAAATATATGCAAGATTAATCACCAAGTAAAGCTGATTTTGTGTATGCAGCTTTTATTTCTGAAAATGCAGTGACAGACTATATTTGAAAGTTAATTAATACCGGTGAGCTACTAAAAATGAAAGGGAATAATATAAGAGGTTGGTTTCCTTGTAACTTCTATGTATGCGCATGTTTGCTAGACAGCATTAGAAAATCGTATTATCTGCCAGTTCAAGTTGTTAAAGCGTGATAAGGCCCTTATCTATAACATGTGTACGTCCCAGGTTTCTGTGGCTAGCCAGTCTGGTTCAATTTGCAATTCACACATTCTAAGAAAAACGTTTAACAGTCGCGGTATTGGGAGAAATGTAAGTGTAGAATTTATAAATAAATAAATAAATGCAACGACATTCACCTCCTTTCTTTCTTTCTTTCTTACTGTCTGTCTCTGTCTGTCTTTTTGGTTGGTTTAAATCATACAAATATTTTAAAACAGCATTGCACTGGGAATTTGCACAAGCTGGGAATTTGTCAAACAATCATTTTTGTTAAAGTCTCCGGAACATATTCTCACATATCAATAGGGGGCTCCACTAAACTTCTTAAACTTAGAATAATGTATAGAGATAGATTTGGACGTACAGTGCCTCCAAGCAACAGTAGTGCACCGAAGAAGCAATGAGTAAAGCTAGCTCAAATAGAGATCAAATTAAAAGACATGGCTGATTACTTTATCTTCCAATCCAGAGAGACTGCAAACATGTTAACAGTTAATATTGGATAGGCTAAATGCTAACCTTATTTAGTTTTCTCTTTTACCTTTTTATAACTGCGATTAAAACGATTGCGGGTGACACGAGGTGGCAGTTAATTTGTTAATAACTCTAATTGATTAAAATGCTCTTTTAAATAAATAAGAAGAAATATATTTTACAATTTTTGTAAACATTTTAGTGACTTGAAATAAATAATGTTTAATGTTTTTATTTTTTATTTTATTTAATTTTTTTTTTTTTTTTTAAAGCTTCATTAAAAATGCAACTCAATAATCTTTAGCAACGAAGAACGGGTGTATTCGTGTCCACACTTGCAAAGATAACTGTGTTAATGAAGAGAGACATTCAATGATTTCCTATCAATGAACATTTCTTGTAAGGTATACAGATATTTGAAACAGGTTAGCGAATAGCGATTTTGGTGAAGATTTATCCAAAGCGAGATTTACTAAAGTATCCTTTTATGTTATAAATTGACCTTATCTTTTCTAGGGTACACCGGTGACGGGGGACGGTTGTAACACCTTGAATTTCTCCAATCAGAAGCAAGCTAGAGTGCCATCACTCACTCATTGCAAACACTGTAAGTTGAAACTACTATAGGTCTTACGACCAGTTATCACCTGTTTCAATATTTGAGTCCACTACTTGTCGGTGCCATGTTTCAATACGACCTGTCGGCTAGCACTACCGTACTATCTGAAACTAGATGAATTACGCAGCACAAGAGGAACATTTATTTTGATTGGTTAGGAAACCACGTTGGCGTAATCATTTTTCAAAGAGAAGGAAACAGCCATGTTTCTTAAAATTCAACGCAGGAAATGGCTGTGATCCACCCGTCGTTTTTATTGGCCTACACCAGGTAAATTGGCGTCGGTAAAATAGGTCAGTTAAAATAATACGATAGACTCGTGTGAGCAACGTTATCTAGAAACGCTGCTGTTATCGTATAATCTGTTCCCGGCGTCATAAGAGCCTGACACGACAGCGTACGTGTGAACTGAAATGAGCCCCAGGTCTCTTGTCAGCCTGTAGAAGATGAGATGTGTGCCAAAGGCCCGAAATTTATTTACAGAAAGCTGTTTTTGACCAAGTAGAGTACATTTTGCCCAAATTTTATTTTGTGATATATTTGTGTCATCCAGTTTATGGATAAATACTTTTGGCATTCTCATCCCTGATCTCTATAATTGACACAAAGGAAACTATACTGAAGTTAACAAAGTGTACATCTATCACAATTGTGACTCAGAGTGACACATTCTTGCTTGAAAAGGCCTACCATTTAAGGGATGTTAAAAAGTTTTAAAAGTAGGACAACAAAAAAATGGCCACATTTTAACTTTTTTTTTATTTTTCAATAGATATTTTTTGAATTAAATAAAAACAGACATATTTGCTTCATGTGAAAAATGAGCTTAGCCTATTCAATAAAACGTTCAATTCTTGAGTTAAATGTGCTGTTATTGATTTAATTAGGCTATTCTTCACAGAATGTTTCATCTAACCACCCCCCCATTACAACTGACCCTGGCCATGGGGGGTCAGTTGTAACATCGGGCATCTTACATTTCAAGCCCTCTTGCTGTATGTATATCAGCTCTTAAAACAGGATAACTATGGATTGGTAGAGAACAGATGTAAGTTGTTTGTATCAAAGTCTGGTCAAACTATAGCTCAAACCATGTGTGTAATGGAGAAAAAGGTAAAAATAAATACATAAATAATGTTACAGCTGTCCCCGGTCTCCCCATAGTGTTGTCTACCAGTTTTATTTACAAAATAATAATAATATAGTTTGATGTATGATTAATTGTCATGTCTAAATCTGTAAGAAACATCTAAACACAAGGCATTGCTTGCTATAAAACAATAAACAGGTTAGTTTAACAACGTAATGCCTTTCCTCTTGCATCGCTCAGCTCTGGTAAACATGACTAATTGTGTCAGTTAGCCTAGACAATATGTTGACCCACTACATTGCCAAACACGCATGCATGTTTCTAATTCGTATTTGATCATTGTAAATCATTCTAAGCTATTATCTTTTTTAAAAAAAAAATTTAAAGTGTGGCTAATTTATTAACGCCTTAAGACAGTAAATAACAATGGGCTATTGTTATCAATAGTGTCATCTAATACACTCTGTTATGCGTAATTACATGAGTTATTTTTTACTAAATGCACCACTGTAATATGTTGCTGTGTTTTATTATTAGGCAGATGCAGACATTCACTGACAAACACTTGTAATAATCCCTCCGAAAGCAGACACAGTTTTTGTTTTACAGTTCAGGATACATTGAAGTTAGCATTTTAAATTCAAATTAACAGCAGATCATGTATGTTTTCGTACAATTTTAAAGACACAGCGAAAACGAAACAAAGATTTTAACCAGAAGTCGTCACTTTTCTTATCATTATATAACAGTTTTTTCCCCTGCTGCACAAAAAAACAATGTTATCATGGCAAGGGTTCAAGAGTCAGTTGGAGCTAAGCTATAAAACCCTATTTACATGGAAATAGACTCCTGGCGTCAATAGGAGGAATCAGCAGAAAAACAAAGTAAAACAGCCAAAAGTAGGCTAATACAATCTCCACGAGTTTTAAAAATAACAGATCATACATTTATTAATCTATAGGGTGCACCTACATTTCTCTATTCGCTGACCAGAGTAAACGCCTTATAATCTTTTATAGGACAGTATATCTTTTGCCAATAATAATAATAATAATCAACGTCAGAGTCCAGCAGAAAAATGTTATAGGCCTATTCATAAACTCAGGAATAATTTCACGATATGTTGTGTACGATATAGTTACAAAAAGCTTTTTGTTGCAACGGTCGTCAACAGTCTTTAAAAATATACGATATATATATATATATATATATATAATATATATATATATATATATATATCTATATATTATTAAGTAATACAGATCTACTGCGAATGGTGATTTGTTCTGTTGTGGTGGCGTTCCAGGACTCGTCTCTTCGTTTTTATACCCCGGTTATTTTTAACCTGCCTACGCAAATCCTAAATCCGGGATAGCTGGTGTGTCTGGAGCCAAGTGGAAATGGAAATGGGGCAAATTTCCTGAGCAAACTCTGGATCCCTTCCCTAATAGCACTGGGACACACAGGCTTCTCTCAACTTTCACTCTTAGCCGATGGGGGGTGGGGTGAGGGACATGGACCACGACTCGGACCCTATGACCAAACATAACTGTTATTGTTACACTGATGGCTGAGATATCCAGTCATAAGAGCATGACTTGTTCAAATACATATTACAAGATTGTAATTGACATGAAAGGCTCTAGTAAGATAAGGAGTAAATTGTAACCAAAATACAAGTTCTAGTCTGGTAGGCTGAAGTAATTATGATGAAGTGATGGAAGTGAGAAAACATGTTTTTAGTGAAAAAAATAATTTAAAAAAATGTAGTGAACATAATATATATACAAAGAAACAGTTTTTAGAGATGTGTGCATTTGTGGACATATCCATATAACTCATACATTTTTCAGATTGAATCACATTTTATGTTGATTTTAATTGTTTTAGTCTATATACACACAAAATACACAAATTATACAATGTATTTTGAATCTATTGCATTGTAGTGGTGTTTAATTATTTAACATATTGTTACAGTGTACGCATGTGTGGTCATTATTTTAAAGTGTAAGGGTACCAGTTTATGCCTTCTAAATTAGACTTGGACAAAACTGGTGTGGATGGTGCTCATGTTTCCTTGGTTTTATTGTGTTGTGTGTTCGAAGAGAAGGGAAGTTCACTGTTTTCTAAACACAATTAGTAAGATGGTAGATAGGGCCTATGCAGATAGACTGGGAGAGATAACAAACAGGAGACATTCCATTTTATTTACAAGACATGCATAAAATTACTTTTTCTGATAAATGCACATGACACTAGCACGCAAATCATTTTCTCGGTGTTCCTCTAAAACATCATCCTGTCCGTTTGCTAAGCAGAACGTGCGGCGGGCGTGCAGGACAGTTTGTGTGCATGTTTCACAGTCACAGGTCCTAGTTTGGGACTCATTGATTTGCGTAACTTAATTTACAGGGTAACGTTAGGAGATGCAACATATAATAGTCCCTGTTCCAATGTTTAATTAGTAGGTGGCTTTGTATGTTTAACCAGACCACAATTTGACCATAGGAGAAATAATGACATAGCCTACCTTCTTTTTTTATTTAATACGCAAGGATAGGCTACCTAAAGCCTGAAAAATAGATCTCTGTTTATCTTTTCATCAGATAGTTGTTCTTTTCATATCAATGTTTTAGTTTTTTTTTTTTTTTTTTATGCACGCTATGGCTTTGATTCCACTAGATTTAAAGAACATCGTGTCTATTTGGACTAATATGTTTCTTCGTATTAATTTTGGGAGTCATTCAATTTTAGCAAAAAAAAAAACATACAGGACACTATTCTCACTCATCCCAAAAACATAGGCCTAGTCACCTCATTCCCACTCCAAGAACATACATGTTATTATAGGTCTATAAAAATCTATCCTGGATTGTGCATGCATACATGCAGATGGTATAGAGGCTACTCCCACTGGCTCCTTAGGTGTATCAGACATAAAACAAACAATATTTTACTTCTCGATTATTCTTTATTTGAATAGGCTTTAAGTTGGACTAGAATGGAGTCCTATCCTGCTCCACCCATCTTTGTTTCCTGCATCCATTTGCTCTTTCCTTTTTAACAGTTTTTAAAGGAGCCACTAGATTAGATACATTTACCACTCATAATTTTTTATGCCTTTCAGAAAGACACATATGATTAATATACTTGCCATTATAGTAGACTAATGTTCTGGTTAGATTTACTATACTGTTAACCTAATTCTAACCGTAGAAGGTGCCATGGAATTAAACACACACACACACACACACACACACACACACACCCACACACAAATGACAGCCTATAATTTATTGTTGGCTATTGGCAATACATTCTTATGGGTATGAACGCAGAACTCTGACCCCTGAAGACAGCGATTGACGAAATCCATGAGGGTTGTATAATGCTATAAGACATTTTATTTTGGTATTTTAGTAGTCTACATAATTTAAAAAAAGAACCAACATTAAAACAAAAGTGAAATAATTAAAACGATGCATTAAATGTTAACATAGATGACATCCACACATAAAAGCCAATGGTATCCATCCATGTCTGTATAATAGTGCACATATTTATTTTAATGTCGAGATGAGTTTATACAGATCTTTATCATTTATCATTTTTCATGGTTTGAAAAGGCTATTCCGTACAAGCTTCACTCAAGGATACTTTAAAGCTAACCCATATGTTATGGGTAATATACTGTATTATCTTCAATGACTAAATACTGTGTTAAAGCTCTTTTAAAATGTGATTTGCCATTTTTGAGGCATAAATTGTTTTCCATATTTAATAGAAAACGTGGTCACACTTTATTTTAAGAGACACTTTTTTTTGTTTAAGTGTTTACAATTAGCTTTAAAACATATTTACACATTGTGTTCATGTTGTGTTTTGCAATTTTTTAACAACTGTAAGTCGTCCTGGATAAGAGTTTCTGCTAATAAATAAATAGGAAAAAGAATTATTCTTATTGTATATATAATATATATATATAATATATTATATATATATATATAGATATATATATATATATATATATATACGCGTAATCGATGTAATAAAAATAATTTGCAGGGGAAAAAAAATCACATGTGGAAAAATAATTGAGGATGTCCCCTCCTTCATGAGGAAAATATTATCTCCAGCAAAACAGGTCATAATTGCTATTATTGTAACAGCACCTTTTAATCTCAAACGAATACACCTGGCCAAAATTTCCATGGTAATCAACTTTTTTATTGTTGTGCAGTTACTAGGTTATCCATATAGGTTGCTGCCACCAGGTTGCTGGTTTTAATGTACATTTTTAAAAATTATTTTCAGTACACAGAATTCTGTAAATTATTCTTGAAGTCGAAACCTTTAAATACATGATTAAGTTAGTAGAAAGTTACTAAAATTATTATTATTATTATTATTATTATTATTATTATTTCTTTCTTGCCCATCCATGTTTTCTTCATACAGAAGAAAATGGTCTTGATTGTAGCTCCAGATATCAGTAATAAAGCCAGCATTCAGACACAATCACAGGATAATTACAAGCCCTCAAGAGTCAATCCACAATGAAGCCAAAAATATAGCATAAAAAAAATTAGATTACGGTTAAAATAATTATCAGTGACAATGAATGAAACTGCAAGTCCAGACACACACACAATACTCATTATTTCCACTTAAGTATGGTTTCATCAGTTATACAGTACAACTTTCAATCTTCTTCTTTTGTTGCAAAAAAATGATTCAATTTTGTTTTGGCCTCTTCTGTATATAAAAAGAACTGCAAAGGCAGAGACAATTTTAATTTGAAATAAAATTATTGTGTGGTGTTGGGATTGGAATTGGTTATTACGTGATATGGGAGTGAAGAGAAAATCTTTGCATTCATAAGATTGGGAACATATGATTTTTCAAGGCTTGGTCTTGTCGTTTATCTTGCCACCTGAGGCTCTTGAACGATTGTATTATGAACAATTTGGTATAGTTTATTCCTTATATTAGACACGATGGTGCAGCGAGACCTGTCTATAATAAGATTAGATGGGGGCGAGAGGCCTGTGTATAATCCGTTTCCCTGTGTATAATAAGGTTGATGACTAACTGTTAACCTCCATGCTAGTGCATGAACACAACAAAACACTTGTCAATACCAAAGCAACTGCCTGCAGATTTAAAGTTTTGTCCGCAGAAGAGAGGGAGACATTTCCAGAATAATGTAAGTACTCTTAAAAAAACACCAAGCAAAATACATTTAGTAAGACATTACCACAGTCACATGCCCTCTGTGTTAGACAGTTTAGATTGATGGTCCTCAGAAAGCAGAGGCTTCACCTGCTAAGAAAGCCATTCTGATTCCGATAATACATGTAGTTTTCATGTGTTAACAAAACACATAAAAGCTGTATATACAAGGCTGTAATTCTAATTGTGTTTTGTGATGACACTGCTAAATCACTCCAGCTAGCTCTCTTGCGATTTATATGTCACCAGAAATCCACAATAGAATTACAGACTTATTATGCACAGTTACGTGGTGTTTCTTCTACTTCTTCTTTTCCTCCTCCCACCCCAGACTGTTCCACATTTCTATATCCATCTACTAGATCTTGCATTTCACATGCTTCACATATTTTATTTTCAAAATGCGATTATTCCTAGACCATGATTTCTGGAAAACGCCCTGTAGCGCTATCTTTGCAACTAAGCAGATGTGTTTGTGCATGTGGGGTGATGTATGTTTATGCAGTGGTAAATTGACTGTTTCTGTTTCTGAATATTGGACAACGTGACATTTTAATATTTTATCGGTTTGGCTGACAATTCATATGAATTCCAATGGAGTAGTGTGTATTCCTAAGGCATTCCAAAATTCCGCTAGGAAATTCTACTTGGATGCATAGGATTGCTCAGCATTTTATTTTAATTTGATTAAAACCGTTGCTGTGCCTCACCTCTTACTGAGAGTAAACTCCTTGAACCCCTGTCCAAATAATCAAAAATGTACTTGACATGAGCGAACTCAATAATGCCACACTTTGCTATTCTCAAGTAGATTAAGGATGCTCATAAAATCTACCAGCCCTTTTCAGTTTATTGAAAAAAACAACATTAAGAAGACTGAAGAAGGAATGCCACTACTAGCACGCTATTTCATTCCTGTAGAGCTTAGCATCCGCAGTGTGATGAGTCATAATCCAGTCGGGTGACTGATAATGTGCTGAAGGAAACAGAAGCTGCAGGTTCTAACAGGCAAGGGTATTACAATATTCAAAGACAAAAGTGAAGCTGTTTTGTACATTTTATGTAAATGCAAAACAAAATTTGTGCATGTGTTTGTGTGTAAGCATGTGACCACATATGTGAGGACTCCATAGTTGCAAATAGGATTTGTGAGGACCTAATAAGATTAGAGATAAAATATACACAGCAAATTATAATCTAGTCTACCCACGATCAATTATTTACCTACCTTCAAACTTTGTAAGAAAACTTAGATGTTGTGTCCCAAAACAGAGAACACATTTTGAAGAGCTTTTTGACTGAAACTCTTCAATGGATATGAAAATAAAACCATTCTGAAGTCGAATCCTCACAGAGATGAAATGACAAAGCATGTATAAAGGGTCCTTCCTAATAGGAAGCTTTAGGAAGTCTACAGAGGGAAAACCTCCCTCGCGAAAGCAAAGAAATGCAAAACAAATGTAAAAAAGAGGTTATAACAGTAAGGTGTTATAAAACCTGAAATCATGAATTATAAAAAGCATGTTATATTTACTATATAGCAGGGCATGACACTTTCCACTGAAGGCTATCATTATAATTAGATGTTAAACTATTATAGCCAACATGTTTAATCACATGTTTACCAATGCCTATTAATAGATAAATCTACTTAAACCAAAAGTGTTGATACATGGTGTTTAAAGAGGAATTTACCGTGACCTTCATATTGTACAGTACAATAGCTCCCTACATTTTTACTTGACCTCATTCACTGTATTCACCATATTATGCTCATGTTTTTTTTTAGTTGTTGTTGTTTCTGGACGATAGGGAACTAACATTTTCAGATATTGCCGTTACACTTAATAGACAGCTGTGTTCTATGATTCTCAAATTCAATTGTGTCTATCCCACAATAAAAATGAACTCTTTTGTGGCAGTATTTTACAACACAGGCTATGCCTCAGATACATTAACCTTTTACACTGGCACGTTTGTTTCATCATTTGAATGATAGATACTACTGGCTTTGAGATGTGCATCTGTCTATGAGTCTGTTTATTCCTTAACCAAACCCCAATTCTAATCCTTACAATTTACAAAAAATATGTAGACAATGCTGTAATATGAAATATAGTTTTAGATATTTATATTCTGATTTATATAAACATAACAAAAAACAGAAATAGAAAAAAAAAAACCTTAATAAAACACATTTTCATTTTGCACTTGAACATTATAGAACACCAAGCAATACATATTCTAGTTTTTTTTTTTTTACATAGTCATTTATGTGCAGCCAGTTTTTTCTTGGTACATTAAATACATTAACCCTAAGATTAAACTTTTTTGTTGGTTTAATCTTTGGATTAATGCATCTAAAGGGGTCTGTGGTTGTGTGTCAGATCTCTGTGCCTTATTTATTTCCAACCAGAAGCAAACTATCTAGGTTTATTGTTGGCCATCACATGCTTTGCTGAGTGAAAATGCCATTCTGTCTCTTTAGTTAATACTTTAATAACCATAATTAAACTACCCAATTTTCTTTTCGCAGGGCTTACTGTTTTATAAGTTATCCAAATGTATTGTCTGATGCCATTTAAAAAACGAATCAGCCAGGGATTTCTCACGAACCCTTAATTATAAGATTACAATTATGCCTTTTTAAAAAGTAAACTAATTTATGCCTGGACATGGGGGGGGGTATGCTCATGGGTGATATATCGATTGTGTATTGTTTCAACATTTCATCATCTCTATGTATTGCTTATTTCAATGTCGAATAACTACAGTCAGAATTTCTTTAGATGATCTTGAATTGCAGGTACAGCACAGTGCATTCACATTGCATTCAAACTTCATCCAGCTGTTTGTTTCAGTGCATGTTAACTGCAGTTTGCCTGATGGGAGGCTACAGATATTTTTTTAAAAAAATAAATAAATAAAGCCTTTGGGATTTTTTTTTTCTCTAGCAAGCATGTAAAGCATTGAAACAAAGTTCCAAATTGTTATTGAAAGTATTTACATAAACAAGCAAAGTTGTTAACGTATTCAATAAACATTCAGCCTGGTTTACACTTGCATGTGCTTTCTCTGTGCATACTGGGTTATATGTAAAATGAAGACAAAGTTGGCAGTCTGTACCACCGGTTTTATAATGAAGAGACACACCTTCATTGCTCTATAGGAATTGGGATGACTCATAACCTCTCAGACATAACCTGTTTAAGGCATATCTGGCGTCTCTTTAAACCTCATTGTTTGATTAAGTTACAAATATATTCATCATTAACTTGTGCTGCAGCATAAAATATACAGTAAACATGCTCTCCAGAGCATAGCACTTCTGATTTTAAGTTGTTCCATTGTCCAAAAAGAATAGACAAAGCATCTAAGTAATTACCTGGAACCAATTACAAAATATATATTTTTTGGTTCTTTTGAATAATGTGTCTTATTAAAGATTTCGGTAGCTCCTTAGACTACCAATACATTTACATGTTAGGTAAAACAATGTTGTTCACATAGCCATTGTCATGTCCTTTCACAGTAGTTACCAAGTAAGAGCAGAAAAAAAGTTTGTAATTATTACAATGTAATTACATGACACTAGTTGCCCTCATCTAAAAAGTGCTACCAAGATTTTTTGTATGTTTGACGTTAGAACTATGAGGTGGTGGAACCAGCAATATACTGTATATGTCCCTACATTTTAAGCAAAGAAAATGAAAATTTAACCTGAAAGATACAACAAACAGAAATAAACTACTCAGAGCAACATTTTACCTGTTCTTTTCTTGCAACCAAGTGGTTTTACAAGCTTTATACTGTCTGAAAAATGTGCCTTGGCACTTGCTTCGAATCTTGCTTCACAATGTAAAGAGGCAGTTATAAACAAGTCAATGAAAGGAAGGTGACCAAAGGACACATGCGGCATTTATTCAAACTAGTCCTGTGCATTCCTTCTAGCACTGAAGTTATTTCTTCCCACCATTCACCTACACAGAAGGAATCCTGACTGATACAGTACATGACACTTACAGGCAGTAAGCCAAAGGGACTCCACCCTAAACATATCCTCTTTCAAAATGCTTGCAACTGTAGGTGCTTCAAACATTTAGAAATCCTATTATGACAGTGTCTTAGGTAAACACCACAGTTTTTCCCTGTTATAAATTTGTGGTTATCACAATTTTTTGCAGCATGTTGTTTCTGGTTAAATTGGGGGGCAGCAGAATCACAAAGATTTTGCTGCACCACAGTTATAGAATGATGGATGAATGTCTTTATGGTAACAAGTGAGCACCTTGATTAATGACTGCCTTTGGTCATACCTAAAGGACAAACCTGTTTTTCTTTGTCAAATGAAAATCACTCTTGTTTCTGGGAGTAAATAGTTTGCTGAACAGGAACGGTACAACAAAGCTCACAACACTCTTAGCTGAGAGAGAGCTGAAAATAACTGCTTTGCCTTGCTTATTTTAAACGATATATCCAAGATACAGGTATTAACTACACAATAATTTACAGAATATGATTACCTTTAAACATATTATAAATCCTAAATCTAGTTTTTGTTTTTGTTTTGTTTTTCAAAGTTAGCAAGAACTCCAATAGTTTGCTGTGCTATTCTGCCCTGTTTGCCAGTAGTTTAATGGATTTTAATAGTTGTGCTTTTTACTGCTTTAGACGCAACCTGTAATCCCTCATCCAAAAAAATCTTGTTAGAGAGACCTATAAATATGCAAACGTCAATATTTAAAGTATTTTAAAACTATCATACTATCCCAATTGAAAAAGGCACATTGTTTTAAAAACCTCACTGAAGATACATAAAACGAGTTAATTGAGTTTACAGTTTTGTCTCCCTGCCCCATACACCTTGGCTGAGGAAATCCCCAAAGCTGAAAAAAATGAAATATATTGTGGTATTACCATCTGCTAAGCAATCTCAAACATTAATCGACTTTCAAGAAGGTGATCAGTGCTTTACATGGATGTAAAAACAAGTGCACACGTCTGGTTTGAAGGGCTATTTCTAGCAATCAGAGGCACCAATACATCACATTAATACCACTGACGCATCATATCAATTAAATAGTGTTAGGAATTGGGAAAAGCCATTAGTCCCAGAAAATCTCCCACTCCAGTTATTTTCACATATCCCTGAACTAACTCCTCTAGTTGACTTAAATGATATACAGTTGTGTCTGTCCTCAAACCTCAATCCTCAATGATGTACCCAGTGATTTCATACAACATTTTAAACACACATATCATTGACTTAGCACAGCTGTAAACATTTACAATCCCCTGGGGGTTTGCCATACAGATGTACAATGGTTAACATATCGTACAAAAAAAATGTATACCTCCAGCAGAGAAGATAGTCTACCTGGTGGAGGTATGATTGAGCAAGGTGTGGCTGCAGCCCTGTGATAGCGGACTGACTTGCTGTTCTGCATCGCTAGTTCTCTGCTTACCTGCAGATATAAAGCTGTTAAACAACACATTCACATGTGTATGTGGTTAGTGTTTTTCAGAAATTGTGGTAATTGAAATATAGCTAAACAAATAAAACATATATCATAAGATGACATTTTTTCCCAGTCGATAAAGTATAATCTCTTAACTCTTGTGTGACAAGTGCCACGAATTAGCTTTTTATTTTTTTTAGAAATAGTTTAGTTTTTTGCTTTACAGATGGCCTTCAGGCGCTAAGATTTTCCTCAAACAGACAAAGAGAGCGCATATTTTTTGCTGTGATAAGGGTGAAATCTGGATCAAGCATCAACTATAAAAATATAAGTTTAAACAATAAATAAATAAAATAAATTAAATAAAATGTTAAATAATTACAAGTCTTTTTAGAAGACAACCAATTTAGCACTTAACTAAGTTTCATTACAGTGGTTTCAAAGGCTGCAATTTCATAATGTTTACATTGTATCATACAGTAGACACATTAACAGTAAGATTAAACCTTTTGTCTTAATTAAGCATGGAAAGTGACAGTTTCTCTGTCATTGTCTGGAGTACTAATGAGATGTGCATGTAGGAAGACTGGAGATTGAACTGTGATATGCCATTTTAGTTTGCCATGAGTCATATGAGAAGCAGCCAGTGTGGAGTTGATTTGTACAAACATGTTTTTTTTTTTTTTTTTAAATAGGCTATACTTTAATAGTTTTGTATTGGTGAACAATTAGAGAATAAATACATTTACCATAATTGAAATGCCTCCAGTAAAATCAATTACACATTTTTGTACTACGACTACTACTACTACTACTACTAATAATAATAATAATAATAATAATAATAATAATAATAATAATAATAATAATAATGTATAGGTAATCAATAAGGTTTACTATATAGGGTTGTGTTTTTGTAACCAAAACTCTCATCCTAGCCCTAAGCCCCATCACCATTCCTAACAACTAACACTTGGAATGTTCTGTTGTGTTGGCTTGCAATCACATTTCACCTAGTAATACAAATATTTCCCCTTATGTTTATGAAAAAGAGAGGTTCATAATTAGACCAGTGCCCTTAACAAAGGTCATTTCCCATTTCCAAGTGCCAATTTCCAAAAGTCAGAACTGGAATTATAACTCTAGCTCAACATAAACTTTTTGATTCATGCCAAAGCTGCCCGATTCCAGCCTTGCTGAAGCACCCCCAGATCATCACCGATCCTCCACCACATTTCACCGTGGGTGCGAGACATTGTGGCTTGTAGGCCTCTCCAGGTCTCCGTCTAACCATTAGACAACAAGGTGTTGGGCAAAGCTGAAAATTGGACTCATCTGGGGGTGCTTCAGCAAGGCTGGAATCGGGCAGATTTGTCTTTGTGAAGGGCGCATGAATCAAGCCAAGTACAAGGTTGTCCTGGAAGAAAACTTCCTTCTGCTCTGACAATATTCCCCAACTCTGAGGATTGGTTTTTCCAGCAGGACAATGCTCCATGCCACACAGCCAGGTCAATCAAGGTGTGGATGGAGGACCACCAGATCAAGACCCTGTCATGGCCAGCCCAATCCCCAGATCTGAAGCCCATTGAATACCTCTGGAATGTGAGCAAGAGGAAGATGGATGGTCACAAATTATCAGACAAAGCCGAGCTGCTTGAATTTTTGCGCCAGGAGTGGCATAAAGTCACCCAACATCAATGTGAAAGACTGGTGGAGAGCATGCCAAGACACATGAAAGCTGTGCTTGAAAATCAGGGTTATTCCACAACATATTGATTTCTGAACTCTTCCTAAGTTAAAACATTAGTATTGTGTTGTTTAAAAATGAATATGAACTTATTTTCTTTGCATTATTCGAGGTCTGACAACACTGCATCTTATTTGTTATTTTGACCAGTTGTCATTTTCTGCAAATAAATGTTCTAAATGACAATATTTTTATTTGGAATTTGGGAGAAATGTTGTCAGTAGTTTATAGAATAAAACATAAATGTTCATTTTACCCAAACACATACCTATAAATAGTAAAACCAGAGAAACTGATAATTTTGCAGTGGTTTCTTAATTTTTTCCAGATATATATATATATATATATATATATATATATATATATATATATATATATATATATATAGCCCGAGGAGGATTGACTCCTAACTGAGGCTTTTTTAAAATCTTTTTTAATTTAAAGACCTGTTTGCTAGATTTGATCTCAGTTTTACGGGACCATGGGTATTACATAAATGGGGCTTGGGGATTTTGTCAAAGCTATGAAATGCTAGACTGTGAATGAAAAACAGAGTTGGTGATCTATCAAAAAGTCCAGAAGACAAAAGATATGTTTTTTTCAAAGTATAGTCTGGCATGTTAAATACTTTTTAATGAAACCGTGAGACAATGCCTGGCACTTATCCTGAGGCAACTACCTTTCAGTACCTTGCGACTGTAATGGGTAATGGCTATACCTTATCTGTCCAGGAACAATGACACTGAAGAAACAAGAGACACTCTGATTGCTACGACAAGAGCTAAGAAAGGTTAAAAGCTAGTAATGTTTATATTGCCTTGAACTTCTATCTCGCTGAATGCAATTCGTGCAACACAGGACTGCTTTATCATAATAGGTGGCTTACAGAAATTGGCATTGACTATGGTGACATTATTCCATCCCGATATTCTTTAAACTGTTTTTATTTAACAGCTGTAGAACAATCTTATATATATACAATGTTCTTTAATCCATTCAAACATGCTCTAGAAAGCATTTATACTATCTAATGAGTTAAAGCTTTGGTAAGTGTCCTGGGTAGCAAATGGTGGAGTTATTCCTTCATCAGCCCAGCTGAGACATGAAAACTTAAATTGCCGAGTATCACAAGCAGGAGATTGTGGAGTTGGTAAAACAGTTTGTGGTCACTGAGGAGTCGACTGATACCCAAGATCAGTTTGGGTTACACATTATATTTGTTTTGCAAGACCTAAATGGTGAACATGCATCTGATGTACTAGAACTGAAAGCTGTCATGGCAGATACACTTTACCTACAGGCTGTTAATTACAACACCGTTTCACAAGATATTATGAAATGCTTGAATAACTTTGACATTGATTTTGATGTCAGTGCATTTATCTCTATGCTTAATGTTTAAAAAAACCCTGTACACATAATTTCTAAAATAGTTCTGTGCACATTCTGCGAAATACGATACTTTACCCGTGACACTGCTGTGAATTTTATATATATATATATAAATGTGATCCTCAGAGCCAGCATTGGATGATAATATAAATATAAGTTTATATAAAATAATGTTAATTAGAATTAATATAGATTTAAAGATATAAGTAAAAGTGATGTCCCATATAGAACATCATTACATCATGTAGGAATAAATCATGGATTTGAATATAAACAATAACAAGTAGTTGTCATGCCCTCTAACATCTATAAATACCTCCAATGTTTTGATTCAAACAGAGGCTCCCTTGAGAAAGATATATACAACATATCGAAAACGTTGGGCAGCTGGCTCTTTGAGCTATATATATAGTGTGTGTAACTAAGTTCACAGATAAATACATACATTGTAAGATTTCTGAATTAGTAGCTGTGCACAGCCATATGAAAATTTACCATAGTAAAAACATAACAAAGTGTCATAAAGCCCACAGAAGTATGTTAAAGCATATTCATAAACAAGGCAAATTCTGGTAAACTATGGCAAATGTTTAGTATAACCACGGGAAAAGCCTGGGAAAACCATAAAGTGACCATGCAAATTTACTTTTTTTTTTAATGATTTATTTTATTTTAATATTACATGCTTGTGTGTGTGTGTGTGTGTGTGTGTATATATATATATATATATATATATATATATATATATATATATATATATATATATATATCAAGCTCTGCGGTATTATTTTTAATGTACACTTTGGCTTCTAGCCAGACACACATAATAACTTTCTTCTGATAAACCTGGTTGCATGTCACAGCTGGTACCCTTTGATGTAGCCTCACAGTCTTGTGTTCTTTGCCATGTTATTTAGTTAGTTCTTTCACGGCTTATGTTAACCCTAGGGGTGAGATGATACATGTATTTTCCAAGTATTTAATAAGCATATGTCAGCAGGTATTAAATAATACAAAACACACATATTAATGTGTTGGTTTCAGGACAATAAAAGCTGACTTTCTATCACCTTTACAACTGAGTACCAATCAATGGCAATTAACTTCCTCTCTGATATAGTTACTGCCATACCGACGTCGTAAACTGACAGTGAAAATATGTAGCAAAACTAGCAGATGCAATGTAAACATGACCTTTAACCCTAGCACAAGCTACCACTGTGGAAACTGGGATATGTATTTTTTTGTCGACTTTAATTTGCCCAGGACTACACAACGAAACGAAATTTCTCAGGAAACTAAGTGAAAAAAAAAAAAAAGAAAACATATCAACAGGATAAAAAAAAAAAAGTAAGACAAATAATTACTTATAAAATATAAATTAGTTTTCGATAGTTTGCGCACAACAGGTTCTATGTTAAATAACACTGTTAGATTGTTATTGATACTCAATAATTGTGTAAACAGGGAAACTGGGGCATCGCATTGTTTTGTGTTGCGTAATTAACACGTTTAATTCTAACACTTCAAATTTCATAAAGGAAATTGCTCAGAATATACGACTATCGGCACATTCCGAGTTAACCCCTGCTACATGACTTCCACAAATGTAATTTAATTTGTATACCAGATAAATAATTATACAAAAAATCTTGATATTGGAGCAAAACAACCCAGAACTAAAATAGTTATTGAAGATATACAGTATACTGTTTATGTACTCAGGATGGGTTATACTCGTTGTACTATTTTAACTTAATGTAAGTTATTATGCTTTGAAAAGCAGTCCCTATTATTTTAACATCCTCTCATTTAACAAATAGAAAATCGCTGCACCTTCTTTAATTGGAACAGATCGTTGTCACTGAATGTGGATTTTTTTTAGCAATAGATCTATCACAAGAGAACAACACGCCAAACATTATATTTCCTTTAAAAAAAAACCCCTAAAAAACCAAAAAAAAAAAAAAAAAAAACACTGTTCTATGGCAGTCTGCCAGTTTGCATTTCTTAGAGAAAAAATAGAGCATTCGGTCGTTCTTGCCAGGTAGACACTAAACACATGAACTCCCCTTGAGCATATTTGTAATTTGGCATGTGCGGGCTACAGGTGATTGCTTTTTGCACAGCTGCCTTGCAGCAAGACAATGGCATTAAAACAACTCAAGCAAGCAAACAAACTAATGGTTTACAATTAGTGATTTGCCCCTCTGGAATGCAGGTCACATGCTTTGAAAATGTGAGTTTTAGAAATTGCTCATCAATAAGGTTATTAGAAACACCTCTCTCCTCGTTCTCGGTGATTAATTGAATTTGCTTTACCCTTATCTAAGCATCCTTTTTTTTAAGGCCAGCAAGCTCAGATCTTTTCCTTTACAAATTACTCATTAGGTTTGTTCTGATACCTACTTGCCACTGTTTCATTTCTGAATGTCTTAATTCTATAGGACCTCTCTGTGTTGAGTATATTGAATATCTTTTATTTTATTTCTATGAACATTACTATTACTAGTGTAGCTGTTTACCTTCGATTCTGTTTACCCTTGATTCAATCAACATTATAGCACTACTAGTACAACATTCTTATTTATTCAGATACATTATTTTGCAGCACTATAGCGATGTTGTGTCTTTTTTGCACTACTTTAATTAATTTGAGTTACAATTAAAGTTAGAGAATTCTATAATCCACTGAAACAATGTAGCAAAACAGCATCATCACTAGACTTATTTCTTCCCCTCTGTAGTGGTGTTCCTCTGGCATATATTCACACCCTGCTAAATGGACTGATTTTCTGTCAGGTATCATAAAGCTGAATGCAAGGTTTAACACATAGTGTGGTATATAGTGTTGGAAGACAAATATGTGGCTATGACTTAAGAAATATAGTAATCCACTGGCATTAGAAAACAAATGTTTGGTATTTAAATTAATATATATATATATATATATATATATATATATATATATATATATATATATATATATATATATATATATATATATATATTATATTAGGTTGGCAATTTAACATTTTAGAATTATATATACAGTACATGTTCTATGATGTTAAAAAAAATACTGTATTTGGTATTCTCCCTACTCAACTGTCATTTTAAATTATTGGTGTTCTTTTCGTGGAAAAATAAACATCTAATTTAAGCAATTATGTTAAACACTCACACACTGCCTTCAGCCTAAGATTCACTTCTAATTGTGTCCAATATTTAAGAACAGAGAGTTCTATACCCTGTTCTTAGAAGGAACTCCTGGGGAATTTTGGCTCAAGTTTTCTTTTAGAGGTCCACCTTTTCATCTTCATTTACCTTAAATAAATGTGCACGTGTTTTATTGAATACCCTACATTGTGCCTTAAATCACTGTCACTTTAAAGCAGGAAAAGACATTCTCTCACAGGAGCCAGGACACTACTTTGCTTTATAATATATTTGAATCAAATAATAATCAGGAACAAATTAATTCCTGTATTTGCCTACTTGTGCTTTAATGCTGTCAAATCACTTAGTTTGCCACCAAAGATAAAGCTGGAAGGGAAATATTCAGACTTTTTGTCTCTGAAAAAAAAAAAAAGGACTGGCAAAGATTGGTCTTAATGGTGAGCTCAAGAACATTAATGTTTAACCCAAATATTAAAAATAAATATCATGTATTATAGGTGACTCTTCATGAAGAAGTGTAGACTGGAACATGTAATTAAAAGCAGCATGTTTAGCTAAGGAGCTGCATTCTGTATAGTTTATATAGAGCTCTGAATGCAGGTAGTGAACAATCAGTGTTGACCCAAACAGCATTTTACCAAGTTCTTGTAACAAAAGTGCACTCTGTATAATTACTTGGGAAAGAAAAATTATGTGTGTTAAGAGTTGTGGCTAAAACTCTAGTTGTAAACCAAAGCTGTTAAGCTGCTTTAAGTAATAAAGGTAGCTCAACTTCTTATTATCAAAGGCAATCAGTTACAGTGAAAATACATGTCCTGCTGACATGACAAGCAGGCCTATCCCTGCCAGAGACACCAACAAGGGACTGTTCATTCCTTGATTGGGGCCAGGAAATGAGCAGAAGTCAGCTGATTCTGAATTATTTCCTGTGTCAGTCACTTAAGGATCTGAGCCTCCTTTTTTTTAGCTATTAAAGTGATTCATCCTTCAAGACAGAGTTCAGCTTTTTTTTAACAGTTGTTTTTACTCAACCTGTCTCTACATAATAGCTTGAATAAGCTGGTTCAATTATCTGTTTAACCCTTGTCGAAGTTATACAATTGTCTTACAGAAAATACTTTAGCGATTGATATAGGCTTCTCTTTGAACCCTAGTTTCAAGCATGCAAATTTTTAGCACATATTTTGTTGAAATGTTCTTTTTAACCAGGAGCCTTTGCAGATTATTGCCATTTTATAATTGTTGTGTGAGTCTGGTCGGACAATACTGGTCTGTCAAGTATGAGAAACTGACCCCTGTTTTAATAAACAATTGACTGACAATTGGAATATATTACATTCAGACTTGTTGAGGTTAAACCTAAGGCATGGGTTTACTTGTTAACAGCATTGTGTTGAATAGGACTTCTCACTTTTCGGTTGAGGAAGTGGATTGCTGCAGGACTCCTGAAGTCAAATGTTTATAGCTTTATAGCTTTTTTGTCTACATTTCTGTTGATGTTGCCCATTGTACAACAGATCAGGAGGAGAAGGTGAAGTGGCCCATTACTTCTATTTACGATTTATATGGCAATCCGCAGTCCTTGATAATGGTGATTCTTTCCAGTCACTGCCCTCAATAGTAGAGTGCACTGAAAGCAATATGTGGGGATTAATGCAGTTTTTCTCTGTGTTGGTTTAAGAAATGAGGTGTTGGGCTCTCAAGTGACGCATCCAGTAAAGGCGCTCCGTGGAGTGCACGATGCATTCTATAGTACCTACAAGCCATTCAGATCTGTGCTGTCCTCCAGCACTATGGGTCTGGTGGCTTTGCTGTGGATCCGCAGTGTGAAAAATGACGGACTGAAATGTTTCAAAGGACGCAGATTTCAGCCTCTGTTTCCAGACTGGCCAGGGAGTTGCCGCAGTGAACCGAGATAAAAAAATAATAATAATTGGGCATTGCAAATTAAGCGGGGTTAAAAAAACGGAAATGAGATCTACCAAAATCCATATCCAAATGCAAATATCCATCTGATGCCTGAGAAAAATAGCATTTCCTTTATAAATGTTCACTATGGTATACCGTGGTGTACACATAGCAAAATATAATAAAGCGAGTTTAAAACAGTTTTCATGGAAACATTGGTGAGCATGGAGTGTGGAAAATGTAAAGAATAAGCAGGGGAAACTGCACACCGTAAACTGAGAACATGAGTAAAAATCACTGTTATTGAATGTACCTAATGGTTTTAAACCCTGTAAATGTTATTGCCGCACACTTTGTTCTTTAAGTAAACCCTTCCTGGTATACTAATAATTTAAACTACATGAGACGTCCTGGATTCCAACACAGCGCTTTCTGTCTTGAGGAGATCCTGCTGGATTTGAAACAAATCAGTGAAAATGTATTCGGCCACTACTAGTTCATCATCAGTTGCGGACATGGTAAATACTGTGCAAAAAACAAGCACCTTTCACAGACCCAGGTAAAGCGTATCTTTCAGATCAATCTGTTTGCTGTGCACACAGAGTACTACGTGTTTAAATGCTTTACAAACAGCATTACTCAGACCCCCCCAATAAGACAGGAAAAGGAAAGCATTCCTGGCAGAAGTGGGCGGAGGCTTATTTAATGATGTTAATTATTAACTCTTTTGTTTCGACAGGTGAGTAGTGCTTTGGCTAAAATTATATATTAGGCCATTAAGCCCTGATTGCTTGAGCATATGTATTGATTTAATTCTTTTCTTTTTGTCCCCAAAGACAGGGTGTTTTGGTGACCTCCTAAATATTGGTACTTTTTTCTGTCAGAGAAGAATAAACCATTCTGAATCGTTCTTCCTTGTTGTTTTCAAGTGTGGGGTTGAGTTTAAGCTAGAACTTAAAGCAAAGGGAAGTAGACTGTTGTAGGGAACGGTTTGAAAATAAATGTTTCTGTAAAGTTCAAGCAGGGAAATCAACAAATTGTGTCTTAATGCTGTACTCCAACATTACAATTCAATTCGAAAGCACAATGCACTTTCAAAATGAGCTTCTGAGGTAAAAGATATCATTTCACTTCAGGGTCCAAGTAGTGCATCTCACATGCACCCGGCTGCACGTAGGAGATTAGAATTCAAATCCACAACCTTCTGATACAGATGGCCAACAAAACAGGTGACGCTGATAGGATAACCATTCCAACTGCACTGTATGCTTCAATTCCTAGTAAAGGGAGGATCATAGTTGAGGGGTATTTTAAAGACTCTCACCATTTTGCAATACACAAGAAGAAGCCTAACATTTACCAGCAAAAACTCCTGTGACTGAAATTGTGCGGGAGCCTCTGGACAGATAGATACACAAAGTAGGACAAAGGATTGAATTCTAATTGGCTAATTGGCTTGTTCTTTTTTTGTTTTGTTTTGTTTAATGATAATGTTATACTCAGACATGGAGATGACTGCTCCATGTCTGGCTTCTATAACATTCACATCTATGGTTGTTTATCTCACAAGCTCACTTTTAACAGTAGATCCTTATGTCAGATGAGAGCAAGAACTTCCTGCTGCTGTGGTCTCCGCTGGATTGCTATGTGACAAGGCCCTTTTTTATGCGGCGACAGCTTTAAACGAAACACCCAGGAAGGGATTCTAGAGAAGCACTGGAAACAAGGATAAAAGAACACAATACAATTTAAAACTACATGTGAAGGAAAGAGAGGAAGGCAGAATGCATCACCAACCCCATATTTTACCTAATTTACAAATATCATTATATATTACACCAAAGCTCTTAGTAAAAGAGTCCGAGGCTTTCATAGCACTGCATTCACAGATTAAGATTTGAAACCTGAAAAAATTGCTTTCTAATACAGGGATGAAATAATGAAGGGCACTGTAGCAATCCATTTTATAAACACTGATGTTGCATGGGTGAGGTTGCATAAAGAATCTGTCAATTTCTAAAGAAAATCAACATTTTCTTCCCCTTTATGGTGTTGTAAGGTTTCTTTAATTCCAGTGTGATTTTTAATTAACAGGCTGCACAATCAGAAAAAACAAACAAACAAACCAAAAAAAAAAAACTGTGTTAACTGCATAACTAGCAGCTGACAGCTCTGCCAGTACAAATTGTATTTTCTATATTTCTCTAGTTCTCTCTGTTTTCAATCAGGTTGTCAACTGGTGGGCTAATATCAATTAATAAATCAATACAAGTAATAACCAGCATACTATACAGGGACAGCAAGCTCATGAGCTCCTTCCTTCTCTTCCCACCTGGCCACCAGCTCTGTCAGCAAGGGTGTATGATGCAGTGTTTATCCAACAGGATAAACACTGTTGGATAAATACTGCATCTGGAAGCCTCTGCAGTGTTAGTATTAGGAACACAAAGGCCAGCCGTCTCCGCAGCGTTCATGCCAAATGTAATGTTAATCCTACTAAGTTTTGAGCATTCATAGCATTATCTACCAGGGCTATTACAGCAGGGAATCTTTAGATTTATGAAGGTGCTTTACTAAAAGATACTATTCTTGAAATACAAGGTTTGAATTTTATTTCAGATTAAACCCAGAAAGATAATGATTAGGTTAAAATGGGGGTGATAGGAGGCCTTTGTTTCTCTGCCCCTGCCTTTACACTGTCTGTAACACAACTGTGAACTTTCACCTAGCGTCATACCCAAGGGATTAAGATGAAGGCTAATGTTCAAATGTACAGTATATACATAACCTCCAACACATTTGGACATTATTTTCTGTCCAGTAGCAAACACAAAATCATTATCTTGCTAAATCCACTGCAAACTAATTATAGTATGAATTGAGGATGAACTCCTGTTTTGAGTAATAAGCTACTTCATTTTTTTTTAGTTTGAATGCTGACAATCATGTCCCATGATTATTATGTACAGACTTCAAAGCACGCCTGCAGGTGAACAATGGGGGCAGCCAAGAAACTTTTAAACATGTCTTATGACTGCCAGGGGTACATTGAGGATTAACACTTTCCACTAAACACACTTTCCAACTAGTAGGAAGCAATCTATAAACATTTGGCAGTATACTTTCCCAAGACTGGGTTTCAGGTAGTTCTCTTCCCAGTACAGTGTGCTATATACCTCTAAGCAGACCTTATAAATCAAAATTCAATTAGAAAACAATCAGCTAATGAGCTTCCAGCTCTAGTAGGCTTCTATCAGACAATAGATGCCCACTGCTCTGTTACGACATCAACTGTGAATCAAATTTAAAATCAATCCATGCATGTACCAGCTTGTTTCATTGTGACTTGCCATATTGAAAGCTCAGTTCACAGCTATTGGACAGCAAATACTAAACAAAGACACAACAGGTTAAAATGTATTATTAGCCACCAAAGCCAGCCAATTAATACTTTGTAACTATGAAAGCAACTACTGCCATATCACTCAATCCCCCACAGCTTGACAGCTCGACTGGAACTCAGCCTCTTTCAACAACAACAAAGCGAGACACGAACAGTTCAGTAATACTGCTCCATTCAGATATCTAGCACTGTCCAGATAAACTATAAGCCATTCTAACAAACAAAAGGTTGTTTGTTAATTATTATAATTTTTTATCTCATTACGTGTATGATCCATTTTGAAAATCTTCAGGACTATTTTCTCAAGACCTTCCTCAGTGGAACGGTACCTGAGGAATCATTACAAGTGCAAAGTACAGCCAGGTTTTAAAGGGCTGTTTTAAAGGAAATAATGAGAAAATTTTTTTTTCTAGTAGCAATAGTGTAACCTCAATGAAGGCTCTACCATGTGATAGTTGACCTTGACTTTCATTAGCATCCTTGCCTTCAACTCGGGACGCATAACTCTAATCACAGTCCACAACCACACGGTAGAGCCTTCATTAAAAGGCACAATCGCTTAAATAAAATAAGCACCTTCTAATTGACGTTTTTCAAACATTTGATGTGAGAGAGTAAAGACTGCAAGTGATGCATTGCTGCTCGAATAACTGAGATCCTTGCAATGCAAACAACCCTCAAGACATTCAGCCGTTTAAGCCATAAGTCCCAGGCCTTCAATATGTGACAACAAGGCCTGAAGCATGACCAGGGGTCGCTTCCATGAAAACAAACCTGCCGAGGTTATAATTACATGGACCTGTTTTTAATGGAGGTTAGACCAACCAAAGCTCTTTAGGGTTTTGGTCCAGGTTCTGGATTGGTTATAGAAACTAAGGATGCACAGTAAAAATTAGTTCATTTTCATACACTCCAAAACATTTTTTAAATGTGATTATTATAGAGCTTTCTCCATTACATACAGACACAAATTAATCAATATGCGCATTGTTACGAATGGATCTATTTTCCCACAACATTTTTACATTACAGTATACAGTATCACATGTATCTGTTGTATTTATTCAAACATGTTTATAACAGAATGAATGAAGTGGGCTGTATATCTTGAACAGCATCCAGAATGTTCTTCTCTTAAAACATGGTTCATCACATTTTAAAGCTGAGGGGTTTTTGCTAATGCTCTGGGTGACTAAAGGTATGGGTCAATGGGTCAAAGGTTCTTCATAGGAAGTCAGTTAAGAGTGACAAGTGCACTACAAACCAGTCAGTCTCATTAAATTACTCTACAAGGGGTAAATGTGTTTGAAGAACCTGGCAAAAAAAACACAGATTGAGGCTACAATGGCCCTTAAAGTCAAGGAGTGGACAGTGCCTGTTTGCCCGAGGTATTCCATCATCAATTAGCACACTGGTGAGAGCCTGAAAGCCTTGCTATGTTTGTTTACTGTACGTGCAGAGCAGAGATAACAGATAGAGCAGAGCTGTTGGGAATACCCATAGACCCTAATAGCTTTCTCTTGAGGTACTGAGCACAGCTACCTTCTTGAATTGGAATCTGTCTTGAATACAGAATTAGATGGGCCAGCTATTAATTAAACCACCTTATATTAACCACTTGTACAGTAATTTTTTTTGTTGTTGTTTTTTTTTGCTCATTACAAAGAAAGTAGTTAATTTCTAAAATCCCCTTTTAGCTTGTGGTGATGTGGTCTCATCCAGTTTATCATACTTCATTATGTTTTCATTGCTTTCACAGCACCTTATCTGCCAAATCATTATTTTTGTATTATACTGTAGTATTATACCGTAATGTATTTCCAAATTATCCATGTGTATCAATATCAGCTATTCAGATTTTAAAAAATAGGTGTAAAGGAAAAAATAATAATCCTCACCCACCTCCAAAAAACAGGAAGTGACATCTTAGACAGGTTCTGGGGAAGAATAATTTCTTAAATAAATGAAAAGACAAAAAAAATAGACCAGTTCCCATAGCAAACCACACAATTAGACAATTAGCAAAGATTATCAATGCGCAAAGTTAAGAAAATTTGATTTTTTTTTTTCCACAGGTCTTCTGCAACTGCATCGAAGATAGAATCAGCATCAACCACACGAAAAGAAAGAAGTTAGAGGCCAGCCAATTATACAATTAGGGTTGATGTGGTTTAGATAAAGACATCTACAAGACATTTCATAGGCAACAGTGAGGCACAGAGACAGGGAGACAGTGCTGGTTTTGTGTAAACACAATCCCTGATAACCGTTCACATCGCATGAATCTGTGTTCTCAGTCAAGGACAGGGGCATTGCTAGAACAGTCTTTGAACACCCATGTGAAACACAACCACAGTTTAACAACAATAAAACCAATACAGCAGAGGCTAGTCTGTAGTGGAAGTGAGGTTTGCCTTAGCAAGAACTACAGCCTGACTGCTGTAACTGTACCCAGTGTGTGGCACCTTCACTGCAGCTCATATGTTCAGTGACCCTTCTGTCAGCATCAACAAACACACACGCACATGCACGCACACACACACACACATGCACACGCAAACACACACACACACACACAAATACACACGCACGCGCGCACACAAACACAAACACACACACACACACACACACCACCACGCATGCGCACACACACACACACACACACTATGTAGGTATACGAATTTTACGCAAACCAACCTATACAACAGATGATCATTAATGCACTTTAATCATAACTGCTATGTATGTTATATTGGACCCTAGTTCCAATGTTGTTGAAGTACATGGATAGAAAATGCTTCTTCTTTATCTGTTTTAAATTTTTATTCTGTAAGTTACTAAGCTTTCGAATTCAAGTAATCACGCCTATCCTGCATGACTGCAATTTTTGGCCTGAACTTAAAACAAAAAAATAAATAAATAAAATAAAATAAAAAATAAATTCCTACTTAGGCAGATTTCTGAGTGAGTCATCGTAGGCATGTTTGATTCTGTATTGTACAGTATATTATCTCGAGGCTCCTGTTCTCAGGTATAAATAGTATGGCTGCTATGCTCCTACACGTATCCATTCAGCTGTGAACTGTAAAAATAAACTTTAAAAACATGTGATCTCTTTATCTGAATTAAGCATCAGTGTTCTCTTTTTGCAGTGTCCTCTAGTCTAAATGATAGAATTTCTCTTGAGTTGTTTTTTTAAGCAAAATAAGAACAATTATAATAATATGTATTAACATTAATTGTATTAATGTTAATTAATTTGAGTGCTGAGGACTTTGATATTATTCAATCAAGTAATCTGCTCTTTTGTGCTTTTGTGAATAACAGTTTGTGTGTGTGTGTGTGTGTGTGTGTGTGTGTGTGTGTGTGTGTGTGTGTGTGTGTGTGTGTGTGTGTGTGTGTGTATATATATATAGCGAGAGAGTGCTCACCCTTTATAACGCTATAGTGGGGAAACTTTATATTATTCAGCTTTGTAATAGAACTTTGAGTTCTGCAATCAACTTTGTTTCCTTTTTGCAACAGCAGTCTTCAAGTTCATACATAACATCTCGATGAGATTCAAGTCTGGGGAGTGCGATGGCCAATCCATAACTGTAATCTTCCTTCTTTTCAGAAATTCCTTTGTAGACTTTGCAGAATGCTTAGGGTCATTATCCTGCTGGAATGCAAACTTCCTTCTGATAAGCCTACTAGCGCTGGGTAACAAATGAGAGTGCAAAATGTATTGATATTGTGCAGCATTTATTGATCCTTCTACAATACAAAGGTCGCCAGTGCCTGAGGAAGAAGAACAAGCCCATACCTTCACACAACCTCCACCATGTTTAACACTGGGCATGATAAACTTTTCTTTAAATTTTTCTCCTCTCTTCCTCCAAACATATTGTTCCTTTCATGGTTAAAAAAAGTTATATTTTGGGTTCGTCTGACCATAAAATTGGGTTGAAGAAATCTTCAGTCTTCTTCAAGTACTTAATGGAAAACTCCAGTCGCTTTCATCTGTTATTGTTTTTAACAAAGGTTCGCATTTTGGTTTTCACCCATGTACATTCATCTTGTTAAGGTATCGCTGAATTGTTCACCCGTGAATATCTTGACCGTCTTCTCTCAATTCTTGTGTCAAATCTTTTGCAGTAATCCGAGGATTTTGTCAGGCTGATTGAATGATTCTTCTTCCATATTTTGCAGAAATCTTTCTTGCTCTTCCACACCTGGAGCTAGTTGCAGTAGCTTCTGTTCTCCTGTGTCAATAATAGCCACACAGTGCTTCTCGGTAAAGTAAATCTTCTGGTAGTGTCTCCTTTCTCGTTTAGTTGTATCGCTGCCATTTTGAGATCATTGCTGTACTCTTTAGTTTTAACCATTTTTGTTGCTTTTCTGAATCACAAATTTCCAGATTATTTTTCAGCAAATGGGTTTCATACAAAATATGTTGATTGCCCCAATACTTCTGTCAATTTAATAAAATCAGTTTTTACATGTTATTTTTCATTTTATGCATGCTATGTAATAATCAGCTGTTTTATTATAAAGCTGAATCTCTACTTTAATTTATATCTTTCAAGAGAACAAATACAAATTTTAGAAATGTGTTTATTTCTTGTCATTTGATGTTTATTTTTTTAACTGCCCAAATACATTTGTGTGACACTGTGTATATATGTTCCTGTAGATCAAAATGTATTTCATATAATTGACAATTTAACCGTTTCATATATTAAATATATAGAAAAGGCAGCTTGAACTTTTTGTTTTTTTACATGACTCTTACTGTTTTAAAGGTCCGATATAAATATACAGGATGGAAATAGAAAAATGTGGGGGACACAATTTTCCCCACAAATCAGAGAGTTTAGGTGGTTTTTCATTTCCATCACTGATATCTCTTGATGCCACTGCCTAGAGGGCCCTGATTCCACTAGTTACAAAACAAAACAGACAAACAGTCATCAGCCTTAATGATAAGGCATCAATCCTCTGGCATCAGAGCTGCAAAGCTCCCAGTGATGCCTGCACTAGAGCAGGTGCTGTACAAGCAGACACTTATTTGCTTTTCTGCATCAGGATCTCTCGAGAAACACCTCGAGGACGTAGAATAAACAGGGGTTGCAGGCGAGCAAAGCATAGTGAGAATGCTAATGACGATCCACTGGTCTTCAATAACTAACCTCAAGAGACAGAATCTCTTAGGCTGAACCCTTGATGACCTCCAATCAGTGCGATGCACAAATCTGCACTTGCCCAGGCATGCTTAAAATGAAGCCAGCCCTTGTTTTATTGAGTATGGACAGACTTTACAATAAGTTTATATAACAAAGCATGGGAATGTAAAGGTATTGAAAACATATTGCCTAGAAAGTTTTCGTTTTAAAGAAACCAATAATAATAATATATTAACCAGTAATATACAATGTATTGATTAAGAGCCATTGGCAAATGTCACTTTAATGCACAAATGATGATTAAACTAAAGTTGCTTTCACATTGGCAGCTGAAGTACAGGAAAAAAAAATAGCACACAAAGAAATACATTTCAGTTCCTTTAGGTTCAGTGTACGTTTTCTGTTTCCATTTAGTTTTTTGAATTGCTGAACTGTCTTTGTGTACATGGAATATTGAATTGGTCTGAACGCAGCAATGGAGATGGGTTGGGTTGACAGGTTGGGTTGAGTTGGTGGGGGGGTGGTACCCACTGTCTAGTGGACATTGTATCCTGTGAAAGGAAATGACAGACTGGGGGATATTGTGGGAATGCCATATTCTTGTCTCACATAAACATCATGATAACTGGCACTGAAATAAATAAATAGATAAATAATCTTGTCTCATAAGCTACTGCTAAGCATGTAATGGTTTGTCACCTGTGTCTATTGCACAGATACTTGTAACTTAATACACTATGGATAACTTTCATTATCTATATACTGACCTATAAAAAAATATATATTAGTAGATGAGATACACCTCTTCTTTTTTTTTTTTTTTTGGACTTCTGTTTCTATCTGTCCTTGTTCTGATATTTTGTGTTATTTTTCCCAGAGGAACAAAAAAATAATGCAACAAATTATCTGCACCACTCTTCATCCTTTCTGTCAACCCATTCCCCCAAATTAAGCCCCCTTCCCAGCACTTAGATACTTCTATCACCCCGGGGGGGGGGGGGGGTGTTCACAAAACACCAAATGACAACAAATAAACATCACCAACAGATGGGACCATAACAAAGATTTATAAAGAGAGAGAAGTCACATAATAAATATGAAGTACAGAAAGAGAGAGACAGAGGTTATTGAACTGGACTCTTTACAGCACTAGTTAGTGGGGTAGCAGAGGAGGTGTCAACTGATGGTTGAACAGGGCATAATAATGTGACCATTATTGCAAAATCACTGGAGCAACATTATATAAGTATCATAAACAGTATGTTCCATTTAATAAAGGTTATTTTATTTACTGCAAAAAAATGCATGCAAACTTTAAAACACCAAGTTATAAACATTGTCCTGGCTTGAGTATAAGTCCCAAACCCCCCTCACTTCTGTGACAGATTGTAGATGTTCCAGTTAAGAAACCAAACTGAAGCCTGTGGCCAGGAATAGATACCTGGCAACATTTCTTGGATAAAAAGTTTTTTTCTCTTGTCTCATAGGCAGGTGATTTAATCTCTGGATTATTAGCTCCTGTTGATTCAAAACCTGCCCCAGCAGGAAATCCCTTGGCCTGGTTAAGTGTCCCTCGAGGGTTGCCCATCTCATTTATCTAAGTGCGGCAGCTCATTGGAGTGAAAATGTCACCTTAAACCCTGATAAACACTACTGTAACTTTTTATTAACAAGAAGCGAAATCCCTAATGCCTGAAACCAAATATTCCTTAAAAAAAAAAAAAAATCACACTCAAACAAAAAAAAGTAATCTTCTCTTCTTTCTGCTCTTTTCTGGGGGAGTTGAGATATTGAATGGTAACAGAATCCGTGGCCATTCGCTGCAATGGGGGACAAAAGGCTGCTTTAGGGGTAAAAGCAGAAAAAACAGAGCAGCAGTGTTGGGCAGACAGGCCGTCTGAGAAAATGACAAAAAAAAACTTAGCCCAGCTAGGTAACGAAGTGCCAAGGCAACCCTTTTGTGCCGCTCCGGTGAAGGGAAAGGCACATTAGCATGTTACGTGGGTGCAGCGGTGACTATTAAAATGAGGTGACTTTCTTATGCTAGGTTTATAAAACTTTTACTCCCATGCAAAAAACTTTGCAATACATTTCCAGTAGGAAAACAAACCAAAACAAAAAACTCTTTTGAAAGTTGTTGAAAGTATATGAAGTATAAGTGTTACTCTAAATATGTTGCATAAGAAGATATTTTACAAAATAGTGCAACTTTGAAGGTTAAACTATTTAGAGAAGCAAACCATGCATATGGAAGTAGTTGAAAAGAAAGAAACTTACACATTTACATGTACATTACTATATAATTTACATTTACAATATGACTAACCACATACAATACTTAAAGGGTAACTCAAAATAATAATAGGATATATCAACTCACTATATCTTCCTTGCATCATTATCAGCTCCACACATGTCTATTGAATAGTTATACTATAATATACATTCTATCACAGCTTCTTCATTAAGCTGTCTAAAACGTAATGCTAACATATCTGTCGTGCTGCATGTCATCACTAAAACTGAAAGCATGGGAATTCTGTAGTAAACCGTGGCAAACTGAAAGCTTTGAACTAACTTTGAGAAACAAAAAACAACAGTTAGATCCATACTATGAACAACCAGCATTAATGCACAAAAGCATTGCACAGAACCACAGGGAAGCTGCACTACCAGTACCAAGGGCATCAAGTATAAAAGTTAGGAGGAATCCACTCAGCATTTGTGTAAATTAAATTAAGTGTATTATGAAAGTACCATTCAACCAAATGGGAATGAAGGTGCTGCAACAGATCAGTAAGTACCCAAGGCCATTATTATTAATAGAGTGGGTTCGGCTGATGAGTTTGGTTTTGAATCTCCTACAGGAACTGGCCAGGACAGCAGACTCTCAGGACCTTGGCTGCTTTGAATACTCTAATGTTATTGTCATATACACAGTCTGGATCAGCCATATTAGCATAGCAATAAGGCAGACAGTTAAACGTTAGTGATAGACAAAGCTAAGCACTGTAATTTTTATCGTTTTACTAGATCATAAAGTCTGTTCTTTAAAGTGCACTTTTTGTTTTTAGATGACTGTCTTAAAGAGCCACTTGAGTTTGTTTTTTTTAGTTGGAGGTAAACTTTTAAGGGACATGTAAATTCATATGAGTAAATGGGTGATTTTTAATTTTTTTTTGCAATGATAATGTTTGCTTTATGGATTATGGCTTACTGTGCATTATAAATAATACTGCTCTACATTTGCTTTCTTAGTTGCATTGACTAAACATCCTACAGTTAACATACAGAACACTACATTGTTTTCATTCTTTCCCTTCCAGGTATTGAGTTCTGATAGCCTTGACCTCTGACCTTTTAACAACAGAGATACCCCTTGAGAAGCAAAAGCAATTTGTCATAAGTTTAAGATCACAAGATAGTGTTACCTTGCAGCACGGCCCTCTCTCTCTGTCACTTCTTCTGATGCCATGACTCAGAGATTTCGGAATGTCTTCTTTTTTTGACACATTGTATTCACTGTAATTGTAGCTTGCTCTGAAATGACTGGTTTCCACGACAGTGTCATCAGCTTTGATGTCATATTCCCTTGTGGAATGCACAGATCAAACGGGCTAATAGGAGCTGAGGTTGGTGGTAGGAAGTGGTGGGATTTTTTAACTCTGTACTAAAGAAGAAAATTGGTGGGAAACTCATGCAAACGTACAGGATACCAGCAGGGAACGTTATGTCCCTGAAAAGCATGGCATCCAATTCATTTTAACAGTGGATTACTCACTGAGGTAAGAACCACTGATTGCAATGATAAAAATCATATACTAACCTTCCCACTGTGCTGTGAGTTTCCTAAACATTACACTGGTCCATTCGCCACTGTGACTGACGCAAATTGTCATCACTCTGTAGTAAATGCAGTTTGCAGAGGGTAATTGTAGTAGGCTTTGCAGATTGATAGTATTTCATTGCTGTAGCTTGGCTCTGGACAGGCTGAAGCTATATGAGTTAAACATTGATAATAATTTTAAGTGATATCCTTTTTTTTTCAGGTTTCTTATATCTGACCGGCAGTCTCACACACACATTGGATGTTGGACCCATAAACGGATGTGCTCAATGTTTGCTCTGCCGAGAGGGAAAGGCACCAGGTGCTTTGATCTGCCAAGCACTTTGTATTCTGAGAACCTTTGAGGTCAAACAGTATTATGTGCAGCAATCATATGGTAGAGAGAGAGCAAGAAGAACCCCCCCCCCCATTGCTCCCCACATTACACACATAGACAGACAACCTGAAAAAGATGGAAAATGGGAACAATTATAGGTTCTGTGGACTGAAGCTTTGCACTTGTGTGTTGCATGTCCTCAGAACCTCTCAATTATATATGGAATAATAGATGGCTCACCATGTATAAAGTGCATGATAGCATTAGAATCCTGCAGTGGAAACACATACCTTAGCCATCTATTATTTTAATATATTATATGGTCACAGATGACGTGCAAATGTTCAGTTTCATGTTGTCAGAATCCTATTATTATGTGTTTGTAGGGCATATAATTAGTTTTAGTATTGGTCAAGACTTCCTAGCAGTGGCGGAACTTTTGTTTCAAAAGTGAGTGGGACAGTTTCTGTGGCTGATGCATGCATAAAAATTATTCTATCTGAAATAATACAAAGTGAGGGGGACATGTCCCTTGTGCCCCCCGTGTAAATTACGCCTGTGCTTCCTCTTCTTTTATTCATTTGTATATGAAATCAGCTAGAATTATTTTTTGGTGTGTGTGTGTGTGTGCGTGTGTGTGTGTGTGCGGTCTGCTTGTTTTGTTGTTTAGAGAACATTTGTCGTTCACAGTTCCTTTTAGGAAAAACTGTTGCAACCAAGTTTCCATTAGTGCTATTTTAAATTGGAAGGGAAGTAATGTTAAAACTGTACAATGCACTTGTAAGACCTCATCTTGAATATTGTGTGTAGTTCTGGTCACCTCGCTATAAAAAAGATATTGCTGCTCTAGAAAGAGTGCAAAGAAGAGCGACCAGAATTATTCCGGGCTTAAAAGGCATGTCATATGCAGACAGGCTAAAAGAATTGAATCTGTTCAGTCTTGAACAAAGAAGACTACGTGGCGACCTAATTCAAGCATTCAAAATTCTAAAAGGTATTGACAGTGTCGACCCAAGGGACTTTTTCAGCCTGAAAAAAGAAACAAGGACCAGGGGTCACAAATGGAGATTAGACAAAGGGGCATTCAGAACAGAAAATAGGAGACACTTTTTTACACAGAGAATTGTGAGGGTCTGGAATCAACTCCCCAGTAATGTTGTTGAAGCTGACACCCTGGGATCATTCAAGAAGCTGCTTGATGAGATTTTGGGATCAATAAGCTACTAACAACCAAACGAGCAAGATGGGCCGAATGGCCTCCTCTCGTTTGTAAACTTTCTTATGTTCTTATGTTCTTAACTATAAACAGAAGTTTGTATGAGATTCTGACGGTGTGTATAACACGTTTTTAGTTCATGCTGATTTACACGGCAATTTAACCATTACATAAAGCATTATTATGTGAAGTTGGGTATAAGTTGGGCACCAGGTTTCATTTCTTAATTTAAAACACACACACACACACACACACACACACACACACACAGAGGACACTAAGATCTTGTTAACTTTGGAGCAGCGGAAGAAACACACTCTGAAAACAAATTCCAGTACAATTTACATTACAAGAAATACACAATATGAACAATTACCATCTTAAACTAAACAATATTACTATGTATTAATTATGCAGTATTATAGACAGTTCTGTAAAATTCCATATATTGACAGCAGTAACAACAGGACTTCTGGAGTGATCTTAGTCTAAATGATAAGGTTCTGCATCTCTTATTCTGCATCTAGTGTTAGAATGTTTATTTAGGCTTGTCAGGTTCATATGAACAGACAATTAACACTTTTGTATACAATGCACTATTTGATTCCCATATCTGTGAGTTGGTCAGTTCTGTGTAAGAGTGCAAAAAACACATCCTACTATAAATCATGCAATTATGTTTGTACTTTAATTGTATTAGTATTGTTTAAACTTTGACACAGACCCACTAAGTGAGAACAATTAGCATGTTGTTAGTTCCACTCAGTGAGTCGATCATGTTTATTTTAAAGCAGCAATAAAAATGTAAAAAGTATGCCTCTAACATTAACAAGTAAAAATGCAAATAATTCAAAACCCACATCTCTAAAGGCATGATAATTAAATTAGTTAATAATCCTGAACACAGACCCTTTCCCCACCTTAATCTGTGCCTCTGCAGCCACTCCCCAATCAAACAATGAGAGAGTTAGACTCAAGTAGCACTCATAAAATGCAAGATTGAATTGTGTTCATCAGGCTTATAGAAAGAAACTCATTGGTATGTAGATGGCTCTCAGCCTTCTGCTCTGAGGGGACAAGTGTAGCAAGATGGCAGTTGTTAGTTTTGTTGGCCAACAGAGAGGACGAAATCAATCAGCAGCATACCTATGATAGAGGCTCAGAAAGCTGCAAGTTACAAGTCGCTCATACAGAGCTTTTCTTTTTGCACACCACTTCAGCAGGGCAGAACAAATGACAGATTTTATGAATTATATATATTTATTATCACAGACTTTTTCTCTACCTTTTTCCCCAAAGCGAGCACACATTTTGTCAAACGTTTTATTTTTTTTTTAAAAAAACAAGCCAGATTATAAATCTGTCCTCTTCATTTGAATACAGGCACTTCTGAGGGCAATTATGAAAGCTGCAAGAGAATGGAAAACAGGACTGAAAAGGGTAGATCATCTTTTTTTTATGAAAAAAACATACTAGTCTGTTTGCACCCCTCTAAAACCCAGTCTTGCAGATGAGACTACAATATTATTCTGTTGTTTATCAAAGAGTCGTCTCATTTTGATCCACCCGGGAGTAAATAATCATTATCTCTGACACATTTATTTGGAGGAAATGATTATGAAACACAATGTTAATTGGAAAGGTCAAAGGTTGTTCAAGCGCTCTGGTAGAATCTACGTGTGGAAGAGAAGATAAAACATAAATGCTTCAGTCAGGTCGCTGTCCACCTGAGACCCAGGATAATCGAGAGAGAGAGGCAGGCAGAGGCGAACTCAGACATCTCCTCATGTTCTTACATTCTGCACTCATATGTTTTACACATGTGTTCCCTTTTCTGGTTCCTCTATCCAAGCCTCTTATTAACATGCTCTAGCAGTGATGGTTATTTTCTATATTTGCTTTAGGGAAAAACACAGTGGAGAAACTCCAGCAGACAAAGTGCTTGATGATTTGTGGTGATTATACAAAACAGTTTTAGTTACTGTAGGTTTTTTTTTTTTTTTTTTTTTTTTTAAAGATGGATGCCTTCTGATAGAATCTTTATCTGCTTCTCTGCATTAAAGGGAATCTAATACATTTTAAAGGTAAACGTTATTTTATGCATACATTATTATTTTCGCATACATTTCACCTATTCTAAAGAGTATATAATCACTGTAAATGGATACTGTTAAGGATGTGTTTGCTATGACCATCCTCTTGAATATTTGTGTTCAGATCCCCTATTGGTTTTAATCCAGATGAAGTAATGGGCACCACTCTCTGAATTAGGACTGTACTCAATGCACAGGACATCCTGATATTATTAAATCAAAGAAAGCAAAAGTGTTATTGTCAGAGAACCCACGACAGAGGCCACTTTCTAATTGATTCATTAAACAACCTGAAAGAGTTCAAAGTCCTCCGTTCAATATGGAGTTACAACAGGAGCAAATCAATGACGTGGTAGCAGGTATATGTTACCGTAGACTTCCGGATAGCTCTGCCCATTTGGCACTGCAAGAGCTCTGATGGTGTTTGATAGTCGGCAGGACTCCAGAAATGTAAGCTACTGTGTCTGCAAGCATATGCATAAAGACCCTGTAGAGCGCAGTGGAACAGTGACAAAGTCTTGACAATGTAAACCTACACTGGAAGAGAAATTGGCAACACTTTTCAAGTCATAGGGCATGTTTTTCAATATCAATAGTCACTGCACCTTGTATTACATAAAAGTAAATATAAACATATTTAATATCATTTAGCAGGTGCTATGGGTTCACTGACCCACTAATGTACCTCATCTGTTTATCAAGCATTCGTAATTTGTTTAAATGTTATCTACAGTAAGATGGTGTAAGGCACATAGTAAAGTACATATATTAAAATGATTCATATTTTGAAGAAAGATAACATTCTGCAAAATGTCGTGACTAGCTGACTTCAGAATGCCATTTATCACACCCACATTAAACTAGAAAAAATCGGAACTTTTGGAAGAGAGCGACATTTTGATATGCGCTGCTAATTAATGTATTTTTTTCAAACAATATAAAAGAGCTTTTTATACATTCTTTAAACAACATATTTTATTTAAATAACCTTACTTTAACATTTTTTTCATAAGCAATAACCAATTTGTCCAACTTTATTAAAGCATTACATAGAAATCTAGAAAATGAGGCAAGACAAGCCAATTATTGGCAACACTCAAAGAGAACTAGGGCTGGGACCAAATCAAAACTTTGATAACCAGCTAATCTCACTTAAAAAAACTGTATTTAATAGCCTTTTCTTTTTATGAGTAGAAGCAATAAGAAACTTACAAAAAAAAAAAAAAAAAAAAAAAAAAAACTATTAAATACAGTTTTGTTAAGTGCGATTAGCTGGTTGTCAAAGTTGTGATTTGGTCCCAGCCTAGGTTAGTAAACAGAGTAAGTGTAATCCCTGAATAACTACATCTATTTCTAAGTGCTTTTGCCAGGAGTATTAGAGGATTGAAAGCAATCAGCACAAAGGAGAAGACTCCCATATTCCTGGATGATTTAAACAAACTGTTACACCCAGTGTATTAATAGCTTCAGTGAACAGATACAAACTGAACAGATACAAACAACTAACATGTGTTGAACAAAAAAATGTATTAATACTACAATAATTTGCACTTGGAACAGGGTAGATTGTGACAAAAAAAATTAACAAGAAAGTGGTAATGTTGAAAGCCAGTCGTAATTCAGATTCACACAAGGACTGGGTGGTGGGGTGCATGAACTTTTTAGTTGTTACAACTAAACTGGGCAAATCCCCAGGCTTTATTGCCTGTCTTGAACACTGAAAAGTAAAAACCTTTCTTTTCCTTTATTAAAAAAAATATTTGATTAGTCAGGGGATTCTTAAATTAATAGAACATATTGACCAAGATATTTTCAAGATATTTACGGCAAAGTACAATTTGAATAAAATCTTACCTAATACTGTATGCTTAGAAAAATGTGCGATCTACAAAGTAATGGTAACAGACATTAGGTGGGATTTGCTGATATTATTATACTTTAATTAACAGTCTTTGTATCTGGTGGATATCCATGTGTTAGGGGTAGACTGAAACAGCCAGGGCAGACTTTGATTTAGCTGAGCTGTACTTTCAAGTCAAGAAACTGCCAAGTAAAAAAAAAAAAAAAAAAAAAAAATCACTTCCTCTAACTTCTGAGAAGATTTGTAGGCTGAAGTTGCCTTTATTAAATCAAAATCTAAGTGATCCTATTTTCGTGGTTAACATAATTTCTGCCGCAGCATAACACATTGAATAATCTAGCACTGTGGGTTAATGCACTAGCTTTCTTGCTGCTTCATATCTAGCCTAGTTCACAAGTGAAACATTTTTAATCAATCCCAGTTTAATCCTTAGTGGACAGTAAGGAAACTTGTCTGCGAGGCCTCCTATTGTACTGTAAATCATTGAGAAAAACGACCCCTCCCTTTTGGCAATAACTACTTTTAATTTCCTCTTATTCTTCTCCTTCTAGCCTATGCGTTAATATAGTGATGCAGCAGGGCCTCCCTTTGCAGGTTACAGACTGTAGAATAAGGAGGGCAGGTATTTATGAGGCCAAGTGGGATATGATACAGTATAAGAGACTTTCCTTAGCCTTTGGCTTACCTGTCAATTAAGCATTTAGCTCTTTAAGTAATAACCCTGCAGTTCAGTTTTATTATGCTGTACTTATGTGGTGGGGCAATAGAAGAATTTAGGAGAATGGTAATGAGCTGCCATAGAGAGGCACATGGTTTACTAAAAGCACTACTGTGCATTTCTTCAGACAAACATAGGTTCGTTGTAATGAGGGTTAATTTATCGAAATGATGACCCAATGTCTCCTCATTCAAAATACCAATGTCTAACATTGAATGGCCCAGATATTCTCTGAACTATAAACTCTATGACATTAATTCTAAAGTTTGTTTTCTCTCATAGACTGGTCCCACTGCATGGTATCCACATGTATAATTAAACAACATCACATTACAATCAAACAGAAAATAGATGCTGAATTAACGGAAATCTAGCTGGCATGCAAATAGGAGCACCTTCTATAGCCTGCTTAAAAACCTTACAAATAAAGGCAAGAATAAAACATTAGTAATTTTGGAGAGATCTAGAGACGAGCTCTTAGCGTTGTGCTCACATGCAATGAATGAATCACTATCATTTTAACTGCAACCCTTTGATTTAGTACCACAGTGATTCATTCAACCCACTGTATAATCTTTTTAACCCTTTAACCCACACATTGATTCAGTCATGATAGATTTTTATGTGTGTGTGTGTGTGTGTGTGTGTGTGTATAACAATAGGAGCCAAATTTGGCCCTTAGTCCAAATATGTTGGCTTTTATTTATGTTTTAAATCACACTATATATTGTATACATCTATTTATTATATAAACTACTGGCATCCATTTATAGCCCTAATATACCATATTATACCACGATGCAATTCTGCTATGCATACCTTTCTGTAGTTTACAAGGTGAATGCAACTAATCTTGTTCACTGTTACTGTCCTCCTCTGCGCAGGCTTGGTAGGCAGGTCTGCAGAATCACTACAGTACATCACTACTATATAGGGTTGCCTCTTTTTCCACAGACCAAACCCGGACATATTTCTCAGTCAGCCTAGCTCTATCAAAACTGCAGTACACTGTAATACAGTTTAACACAATACCACCAGATCTCAGTACAAATCAATAATCATGCAA